>NC_030440.2:4745788-4918288 GCF_001660625.3 Ictalurus punctatus
GATTTTTTACATTAAAATGCAAAGTTGATGAAAAGTATGATAAGGTGAAAAAAGTGACATTTTATGTCTAGAAAGTGACTTTTCATCAAAAGTACAATAACAAAACTAGTTCCCATTCATCTGTGTCTCCATGCACACTTGTGCTCTTTATCCGCTCAAAACGCTATAGAGCGAACGAGAAGGCGCTAGGAGCAAGGAAAGTGGTTTTTCTAACAACTCATATAATCAAGTGCACGACGTACTCCAATTTGATTTTTTTTCACATAGTTATACATAAATAGTACTATGAAATGTTTCTGACCCAAAATATTACGAAATGATTGTTTACATTAAAATGCAAAAGTTGATGAAAAAGTATGATAGGTGAAAAAAGTGACATTTTATGTCTAGAAAGTGACTTTTCATCAAAGTACAATAACAAAACTAGTTCCCATTCATCCTGTGTCTCCATGCACACTTGTGCTCTTTATCCGCTCAAAACGCTATAGAGCGAACGAGAAGGCGCTAGGAGCAAAGGAAGTGGTTTTTCTAACAACTCATATAATCAGTGCACGACGTACTCCAATTTGATTTTTTTCACATAGTTAGACATAATATAGTACTATGAAATGTTTCTGACCCAAAATATTACGAAATATGATTGTTTACATTAAAATGCAAAAGTTGATGAAAAGTATGATAAGGTGAAAAAAGTGACATTTTATGTCTAGAAAGTGACTTTTCATCAAAAGTACAATACAAAACTAGTTCCCATTCATCCTGTGTCTCCATGCACACTTGTGCTCTTTATCCGCTCAAAACGCTATAGAGCGAACGAGAAGGCGCTAGGAGCAAGGAAAGTGGTTTTTCTAACAAACTCATATAATCAAGTGCACGACGTACTCCAATTTGATTTTTTTCACATAGTTAGACATAATATAGTACTATGAAATGTTTCTGACCCAAAATATTACGAAATATGATTGTTTACATTAAAATGCAAAAGTTGATGAAAAAGTATGATAAGGTGAAAAAAGTGACATTTTATGTCTAGAAAGTGACTTTTCATCAAAGTACAATAACAAACTAGTTCCCATTCATCCTGTGTCTCCATGCACACTTGTGCTCTTTATCCGCTCAAAACGCTATAGAGCGAACGAGAAGGCGCTAGGAGCAAAGGAAAGTGGTTTTTCTAACAAACTCATATAATCAAGTGCACGACGTACTCCAATTTGATTTTTTTCACATAGTTAGACATAATATAGTACTATGAATGTTTCTGACCCAAATATTACGAAATATGATTGTTTACATTAAAATGCAAAAGTTGATGAAAAGTATGATAAGTTGAAAAAAGTGACATTTTATGTCTAGAAAGTGACTTTTCATCAAAAGTACAATAACAAAACTAGTTCCCATTCATCCTGTGTCTCCATGCACACTTGTGCTCTTTATCCGCTCAAAACGCTATAGAGCGAACGAGAAGGCGCTAGGAGCAAAGGAAAGTGGTTTTTCTAACAAACTCATATAATCAAGTGCACGACGTACTCCAATTTGATTTTTTTCACATAGTTTACATAATATAGTACTATGAAATGTTTCTGACCCAAAATATTACGAAATATGATTGTTTACATTAAAATGCAAAAGTTGATGAAAAGTATGATAAGGTGAAAAAAGTGACATTTTA
Source organism: Ictalurus punctatus (assembly GCF_001660625.3). Lineage (NCBI taxonomy): Eukaryota > Metazoa > Chordata > Actinopteri > Siluriformes > Ictaluridae > Ictalurus > Ictalurus punctatus. Next base: position 4,747,458 of record NC_030440.2, read on the forward strand.
TGTCTAGAAAGTGACTTTTCATCAAAAGTACAATAACAAAACTAGTTCCCATTCATCCTGTGTCTCCATGCACACTTGTGCTCTTTATCCGCTCAAAACGCTATAGAGCGAACGAGAAGGCGCTAGGAGCAAAGAAAGTGGTTTTTCTAACAAACTCATATAATCAAGTGCACGACGTACTCCAATTTGATTTTTTTCACATAGTTAGACATAATATAGTACTATGAAATGTTTCTGACCCAAAATATTACGAAATATGATTGTTTACATTAAAATGCAAAAGTTGATGAAAAAGTATGATAAGGTGAAAAAAGTGACATTTTATGTCTAGAAAGTGACTTTTCATCAAAGTACAATAACAAACTAGTTCCCATTCATCCTGTGTCTCCATGCACACTTGTGCTCTTTATCCGCTCAAAACGCTATAGAGCGAACGAGAAGGCGCTAGGAGCAAAGGAAAGTGGTTTTTCTAACAAACTCATATAATCAAGTGCCCGACGTACTCCAATTTGATTTTTTTCACATAGTTAGACATAATATAGTACTATGAAATGTTTCTGACCCAAAATATTACGAAATATGATTGTTTACATTAAAATGCAAAAGTTGATGAAAAAGTATGATAAGGTGAAAAAAGTGACATTTTATGTCTAGAAAGTGACTTTTCATCAAAAGTACAATAACAAAACTAGTTCCCATTCATCCTGTGTCTCCATGCACACTTGTGCTCTTTATCCGCTCAAACGCTATAGAGCGAACGAGAAGGCGCTAGGAGCAAAGGAAAGTGGTTTTTCTAACAAACTCATATAATCAAGTGCACGACGTACTCCAATTTGATTTTTTTTCACATAGTTAGACATAATATAGTACTATGAAATGTTTCTGACCCAAAATATTACGAAATATGATTGTTTACATTAAAATGCAAAAGTTGATGAAAAAGTATGATAAGGTGAAAAAAGTGACATTTTATGTCTAGAAAGTGACTTTTCATCAAAAGTACAATAACAAACTAGTTCCCATTCATCCTGTGTCTCCATGCACACTTGTGCTCTTTATCCGCTCAAAACGCTATAGAGCGAACGAGAAGGCGCTAGGAGCAAAGGAAAGTGGTTTTTCTAACAACTCATATAATCAAGTGCACGACGTACTCCAATTTGATTTTTTTCACATAGTTAGACATAATATAGTACTATGAAATGTTTCTGACCCAAAATATTACGAAATATGATTGTTTACATTAAAATGCAAAAGTTGATGAAAAAGTATGATAAGGTGAAAAAAGTGACATTTTATGTCTAGAAAGTGACTTTTCATCAAAAGTACAATAACAAAACTAGTTCCCATTCATCCTGTGTCTCCATGCACACTTGTGCTCTTTATCCGCTCAAAACGCTATAGAGCGAACGAGAAGGCGCTAGGAGCAAAGGAAAGTGGTTTTTCTAACAAACTCATATAATCAAGTGCACGACGTACTCCAATTTGATTTTTTTCACATAGTTAGACATAATATAGTACTATGAAATGTTTCTGACCCAAAATATTACGAAATATGATTGTTTACATTAAATGCAAAAGTTGATGAAAAAGTATGATAAGGTGATAAAAGTGACATTTTATGTCTAGAAAGTGACTTTTCATCAAAAGTACAATAACAAAACTAGTTCCCATTCATCCTGTGTCTCCATGCACACTTGTGCTCTTTATCCGCTCAAAACGCTATAGAGCGAACGAGAAGGCGCTAGGAGCAAAGGAAAGTGGTTTTTCTAACAAACTCATAAAATCAAGTGCACGACGTACTCCAATTTGATTTTTTTTCACATAGTTAGACATAATATAGTACTATGAAATGTTTCTGACCCAAATATTACGAAATATGATTGTTTACATTAAAATGCAAAAGTTGATGAAAAAGTATGATAAGGTGAAAAAAGTGACATTTTATGTCTAGAAAGTGACTTTTCATCAAAAGTACAATAACAAAACTAGTTCCCATTCATCCTGTGTCTCCATGCACACTTGTGCTCTTTATCCGCCTCATAACGCTATAGAGCGAACGAGAAGGCGCTAGGAGCAAAGGAAAGTGTTTTTCTAACAAACTCATATAATCAGTTGCCCGACCTACTCCAATTTGATTTTTTTCACATAGTTAGACATAATATAGTACTATGAATGTTTCTGACCCAAAATATTACGAAATATGATTGTTTACATTAAAATAGCAAAAGTTGATGAAAAAGTATGATAAGGTGAAAAAGGTGACATTTATTGTCTAGAAAGTGACTTTTCATCAAAAGTAAAATAACAAAACTAGTTCCATTCATCCTGTGTCTGCCATGCACACTTGTGCTCTTTATCCGCTCAAAACGCTATAGAGCGAACGAGAAGGCGCTAGGAGCAAAGGAAAAGTGGTTTTTCTAACAAACTCATATAATCAGTTGCCCGACCTACTCCAATTTGATTTTTTTCACATAGTTAGACATAATATAGTACAATGAAATGTTTCTGACCCAAAATATTACGAAAATATGATGTTTACATAAAATGCAAAAGTTGATGAAAAAGTATGATAAGTTGAAAAAAAGTGACATTTTATGTCTAGAAAGTGACTTTTCATCAAAAGTACAATAACAAAACTAGTTCCCATTCATCCTGTGACTCCATGCACACTTGTGCTCTTTATCCGCTCAAACGCTATAGAGCGAACGAGAAGGCGCTAGGAGCAAGGAAAGTGGTTTTTCTAACAAACTCATATAATCAAGTGCACGACGTACTCCAATTTGATTTTTTTCACATAGTTAGACATAATATAGTACTATGAAATGTTTCTGACCCAAAATATTACGAAATATGATTGTTTACATTAAAATGCAAAAGTTGATGAAAAAGTATGATAAGTTGAAAAAAGTGACATTTTATGTCTAGAAAGTGACTTTTCATCAAAAGTACAATAACAAAACTAGTTCCCATTCATCCTGTGTCTCCATGCACACTTGTGCTCTTTATCCGCTCAAAACGCTATAGAGCGAACGAGAAGGCGCTAGGAGCAAAGGAAAGTGGTTTTTCTAACAAACTCATATAATCAAGTGCACGACGTACTCCAATTTGATTTTTTTCACATGGTTAGACATAATATAGTACTATGAAATGTTTCTGACCCAAATATTACGAAATATGATTGTTTACATTAAAATGCAAAAGTTGATGAAAAAGTATGATAAGGTGAAAAAAGTGACATTTATGTCTAGAAAGTGACTTTTCATCAAAAGTACAATAACAAAACTAGTTCCCATTCATCCTGTGTCTCCATGCACACTTGTGCTCTTTATCCGCTCAAAACGCTATAAGAGCGAACGAGAAGGCGCTAGGAGCAAAGGAAAGTGGTTTTTCTAACAAACTCATATAATCAAGTGCACGACGTACTCCAATTTGATTTTTTTCACATAGTTAGACATAATATAGTACTATGAAATGTTTCTGACCCAAAATATTACGAAATATGATTGTTTACATTAAAATGCAAAAGTTGATGAAAAAGTATGATAAGGTGAAAAAAGTGACATTTTATGTCTAGAAAGTGACTTTTCATCAAAAGTACAATAACAAAACTAGTTCCCATTCATCCTGTGTCTCCATGCACACTTGTGCTCTTTATCCGCTCAAAACGCTATAGAGCGAACGAGAAGGCGCTAGAGCAAAGGAAAGTGGTTTTTCTAACAAAGTCATATAATCAAGTGCACGACGTACTCCAATTTGATTTTTTTCACATAGTTAGACATAATATAGTACTATGAAATGTTTCTGACCCAAAATATTACGAAATATGATTGTTTACATTAAAATGCAAAAGTTGATGAAAAAGTATGATAAGGTGAAAAAGTGACATTTTATGTCTAGAAAGTGACTTTTCATCAAAAGTACAATAACAAAACTAGTTCCCATTCATCCTGTGTCTCCATGCACACTTGTGCTCTTTATCCGCTCAAAACGCTATAGAGCGAACGAGAAGGCGCTAGGAGCAAAGGAAAGTGGTTTTTCTAACAAACTCATATAATCAAGTGCACGACGTACTCCAATTTGATTTTTTTCACATAGTTAGACATAATATAGTACTATGAAATGTTTCTGACCCAAAATATTACGAAATATGATTGTTTACATTAAAATGCAAAAGTTGATGAAAAAGTATGATAAGTTGAAAAAAGTGACATTTTATGTCTAGAAAGTGACTTTTCATCAAAAGTACAATAACAAAACTAGTTCCCATTCATCCTGTGTCTCCATGCACACTTGTGCTCTTTATCCGCTCAAAACGCTATAGAGCGAACGAGAAGGCGCTAGGAGCAAAGGAAAGTGGTTTTTCTAACAAACTCATATAATCAAGTGCACGACGTACTCCAATTTGATTTTTTTCACATGGTTAGACATAATATAGTACTATGAAATGTTTCTGACCCAAAATATTACGAAATATGATTGTTTACATTAAAATGCAAAAGTTGATGAAAAAGTATGATAAGTTGAAAAAAGTGACATTTTATGTCTAGAAAGTGACTTTTCATCAAAAGTACAATAACAAAACTAGTTCCCATTCATCCTGTGTCTCCATGCACACTTGTGCTCTTTATCCGCTCAAAACGCTATAGAGCGAACGAGAAGGCGCTAGGAGCAAAGGAAAGTGGTTTTTCGAACAAACTCATATAATCAAGTGCACGACGTACTCCAATTTGATTTTTTTCACATAGTTAGACATAATATAGTACTATGAAATGTTTCTGACCCAAAATATTACGAAATATGATTGTTTACATTAAAATGCAAAAGTTGATGAAAAAGTATGATAAGTTGAAAAAAGTGACATTTTATGTCTAGAAAGTGACTTTTCATCAAAAGTACAATAACAAAACTAGTTCCCATTCATCCTGTGTCTCCATGCACACTTGTGCTCTTTATCCGCTCAAAACGCTATAGAGCGAACGAGAAGGCGCTAGGAGCAAAGGAAAGTGGTTTTTCGAACAAACTCATATAATCAAGTGCACGACGTACTCCAATTTGATTTTTTTCACATGGTTAGACATAATATAGTACTATGAAATGTTTCTGACCCAAAATATTACGAAATATGATTGTTTACATTAAAATGCAAAAGTTGATGAAAAAGTATGATAAGTTGAAAAAAGTGACATTTTATGTCTAGAAAGTGACTTTTCATCAAAAGTACAATAACAAAACTAGTTCCCATTCATCCTGTGTCTCCATGCACACTTGTGCTCTTTATCCGCTCAAAACGCTATAGAGCGAACGAGAAGGCGCTAGGAGCAAAGGAAAGTGGTTTTTCGAACAAACTCATATAATCAAGTGCACGACGTACTCCAATTTGATTTTTTTCACATGGTTAGACATAATATAGTACTATGAAATGTTTCTGACCCAAAATATTACGAAATATGATTGTTTACATTAAAATGCAAAAGTTGATGAAAAAGTATGATAAGGTGAAAAAAGTGACATTTTATGTCTAGAAAGTGACTTTTCATCAAAAGTACAATAACAAAACTAGTTCCCATTCATCCTGTGTCTCCATGCACACTTGTGCTCTTTATCCGCTCAAAACGCTATAGAGCGAACGAGAAGGCGCTAGGAGCAAAGGAAAGTGGTTTTTCTAACAAACTCATATAATCAAGTGCACGACGTACTCCAATTTGATTTTTTTCACATGGTTAGACATAATATAGTACTATGAAATGTTTCTGACCCAAAATATTACGAAATATGATTGTTTACATTAAAATGCAAAAGTTGATGAAAAAGTATGATAAGGTGAAAAAAGTGACATTTTATGTCTAGAAAGTGACTTTTCATCAAAAGTACAATAACAAAACTAGTTCCCATTCATCCTGTGTCTCCATGCACACTTGTGCTCTTTATCCGCTCAAAACGCTATAGAGCGAACGAGAAGGCGCTAGGAGCAAAGGAAAGTGGTTTTTCTAACAAACTCATATAATCAAGTGCACGACGTACTCCAATTTGATTTTTTTCACATAGTTAGACATAATATAGTACTATGAAATGTTTCTGACCCAAAATATTACGAAATATGATTGTTTACATTAAAATGCAAAAGTTGATGAAAAAGTATGATAAGGTGAAAAAAGTGACATTTTATGTCTAGAAAGTGACTTTTCATCAAAAGTACAATAACAAAACTAGTTCCCATTCATCCTGTGTCTCCATGCACACTTGTGCTCTTTATCCGCTCAAAACGCTATAGAGCGAACGAGAAGGCGCTAGGAGCAAAGGAAAGTGGTTTTTCTAACAAACTCATATAATCAGTTGCCCGACCTACTCCAATTTGATTTTTTTCACATAGTTAGACATAATATAGTACTATGAAATGTTTCTGACCCAAAATATTCCGAAATATGATTGTTTACATTAAAATGCAAAAGTTGATGAAAAAGTATGATAAGGTGAAAAAAGTGACATTTTATGTCTAGAAAGTGACTTTTCATCAAAAGTACAATAACAAAACTAGTTCCCATTCATCCTGTGTCTCCATGCACACTTGTGCTATTTATCCGCTCAAAACGCTATAGAACGAACGAGAAGGCGCTAGGAGCAAAGGAAAGTGGTTTTTCTAACAAACTCATATAATCAGTTGCCCGACCTACTCCAATTTGATTTTTTTCACATAGTTAGACATAATATAGTACTATGAAATGTTTCTGACCCAAAATATTACGAAATATGATTGTTTACATTAAAATGCAAAAGTTGATGAAAAAGTATGATAAGGTGAAAAAAGTGACATTTTATGTCTAGAAAGTGACTTTTCATCAAAAGTACAATAACAAAACTAGTTCCCATTCATCCTGTGTCTCCATGCACACTTGTGCTCTTTATCCGCTCAAAACGCTATAGAGCGAACGAGAAGGCGCTAGGAGCAAAGGAAAGTGGTTTTTCTAACAAACTCATATAATCAAGTGCACGACGTACTCCAATTTGATTTTTTTCACATAGTTAGACATAATATAGTACTATGAAATGTTTCTGACCCAAAATATTACGAAATATGATTGTTTACATTAAAATGCAAAAGTTGATGAAAAAGTATGATAAGGTGAAAAAAGTGACATTTTATGTCTAGAAAGTGACTTTTCATCAAAAGTACAATAACAAAACTAGTTCCCATTCATCCTGTGTCTCCATGCACACTTGTGCTCTTTATCCGCTCAAAACGCTATAGAGCGAACGAGAAGGCGCTAGGAGCAAAGGAAAGTGGTTTTTCTAACAAACTCATATAATCAGTTGCCCGACCTACTCCAATTTGATTTTTTTCACATATTTAGACATAATATAGTACTATGAAATGTTTCTGACCCAAAATATTACGAAATATGATTGTTTACATTAAAATGCAAAAGTTGATGAAAAAGTATGATAAGGTGAAAAAAGTGACATTTTATGTCTAGAAAGTGACTTTTCATCAAAAGTACAATAACAAAACTAGTTCCCATTCATCCTGTGTCTCCATGCACACTTGTGCTATTTATCCGCTCAAAACGCTATAGAGCGAACGAGAAGGCGCTAGGAGCAAAGGAAAGTGGTTTTTCTAACAAACTCATATAATCAGTTGCCCGACCTACTCCAATTTGATTTTTTTCACATAGTTAGACATAATATAGTACTATGAAATGTTTCTGACCCAAAATATTACGAAATATGATTGTTTACATTAAAATGCAAAAGTTGATGAAAAAGTATGATAAGGTGAAAAAAGTGACATTTTATGTCTAGAAAGTGACTTTTCATCAAAAGTACAATAACAAAACTAGTTCCCATTCATCCTGTGTCTCCATGCACACTTGTGCTATTTATCCGCTCAAAACGCTATAGAGCGAACGAGAAGGCGCTAGGAGCAAAGGAAAGTGGTTTTTCTAACAAACTCATATAATCAGTTGCCCGACCTACTCCAATTTGATTTTTTTCACATAGTTAGACATATTATAGTACTATGAAATGTTTCTGACCCAAAATATTACGAAATATGATTGTTTACATTAAAATGCAAAAGTTGATGAAAAAGTATGATAAGGTGAAAAAAGTGACATTTTATGTCTAGAAAGTGACTTTTCATCAAAAGTACAATAACAAAACTAGTTCCCATTCATCCTGTGTCTCCATGCACACTTGTGCTCTTTATCCGCTCAAAACGCTATAGAGCGAACGAGAAGGCGCTAGGAGCAAAGGAAAGTGGTTTTTCTAACAAACTCATATAATCAAGTGCACGACGTACTCCAATTTGATTTTTTTCACATAGTTAGACATAATATAGTACTATGAAATGTTTCTGACCCAAAATATTACGAAATATGATTGTTTACATTAAAATGCAAAAGTTGATGAAAAAGTATGATAAGGTGAAAAAAGTGACATTTTATGTCTGGAAAGTGACTTTTCATCAAAAGTACAATAACAAAACTAGTTCCCATTCATCCTGTGTCTCCATGCACACTTGTGCTCTTTATCCGCTCAAAACGCTATAGAGCGAACGAGAAGGCGCTAGGAGCAAAGGAAAGTGGTTTTTCTAACAAACTCATATAATCAAGTGCACGACGTACTCCAATTTGATTTTTTTCACATGGTTAGACATAATATAGTACTATGAAATGTTTCTGACCCAAAATATTACGAAATATGATTGTTTACATTAAAATGCAAAAGTTGATGAAAAAGTATGATAAGGTGAAAAAAGTGACATTTTATGTCTAGAAAGTGACTTTTCATCAAAAGTACAATAACAAAACTAGTTCCCATTCATCCTGTGTCTCCATGCACACTTGTGCTCTTTATCCACTCAAAACGCTATAGAGCGAACGAGAAGGCGCTAGGAGCAAAGGAAAGTGGTTTTTCTAACAAACTCATATAATCAGTTGCCCGACCTACTCCAATTTGATTTTTTTCACATAGTTAGACATAATATAGTACTATGAAATGTTTCTGACCCAAAATATTACGAAATATGATTGTTTACATTAAAATGCAAAAGTTGATGAAAAAGTATGGTAAGGTGAAAAAAGTGACATTTTATGTCTAGAAAGTGACTTTTCATCAAAAGTACAATAACAAAACTAGTTCCCATTCATCCTGTGTCTCCATGCACACTTGTGCTCTTTATCCGCTCAAAACGCTATAGAGCGAACGAGAAGGCGCTAGGAGCAAAGGAAAGTGGTTTTTCTAACAAACTCATATAATCAGTTGCCCGACCTACTCCAATTTGATTTTTTTCACATAGTTAGACATAATATAGTACTATGAAATGTTTCTGACCCAAAATATTACGAAATATGATTGTTTACATTAAAATGCAAAAGTTGATGAAAAAGTATGGTAAGGTGAAAAAAGTGACATTTTATGTCTAGAAAGTGACTTTTCATCAAAAGTACAATAACAAAACTAGTTCCCATTCATCCTGTGTCTCCATGCACACTTGTGCTATTTATCCGCTCAAAACGCTATAGAGCGAACGAGAAGGCGCTAGGAGCAAAGGAAAGTGGTTTTTCTAACAAACTCATATAATCAAGTGCACGACGTACTCCAATTTGATTTTTTTCACATAGTTAGACATAATATAGTACTATGAAATGTTTCTGACCCAAAATATTACGAAATATGATTGTTTACATTAAAATGCAAAAGTTGATGAAAAAGTATGATAAGGTGAAAAAAGTGACATTTTATGTCTAGAAAGTGACTTTTCATCAAAAGTACAATAACAAAACTAGTTCCCATTCATCCTGTGTCTCCATGCACACTTGTGCTCTTTATCCGCTCAAAACGCTATAGAGCGAACGAGAAGGCGCTAGGAGCAAAGGAAAGTGGTTTTTCTAACAAACTCATATAATCAAGTGCACGACGTACTCCAATTTGATTTTTTTCACATGGTTAGACATAATATAGTACTATGAAATGTTTCTGACCCAAAATATTACGAAATATGATTGTTTACATTAAAATGCAAAAGTTGATGAAAAAGTATGATAAGTTGAAAAAAGTGACATTTTATGTCTAGAAAGTGACTTTTCATCAAAAGTACAATAACAAAACTAGTTCCCATTCATCCTGTGTCTCCATGCACACTTGTGCTCTTTATCCGCTCAAAACGCTATAGAGCGAACGAGAAGGCGCTAGGAGCAAAGGAAAGTGGTTTTTCTAACAAACTCATATAATCACGTGCACGACGTACTCCAATTAGATTTTTTTCACATAGTTAGACATAATATAGTACTATGAAATGTTTCTGACCCAAAATATTACGAAATATGATTGTTTACATTAAAATGCAAAAGTTGATGAAAAAGTATGATAAGGTGAAAAAAGTGACATTTTATGTCTAGAAAGTGACTTTTCATCAAAAGTACAATAACAAAACTACTTCCCATTCATCCTGTGTCTCCATGCACACTTGTGCTTTTTATCCGCTCAAAACGCTGTAGAGCGAACGAGAAGGCGCTAGAAGCAAAGGAAAGTGGTTTTTCTAACAAACTCATATAATCAGTTGCCCGACCTACTCCAATTTGATTTTTTTCACATAGTTAGACATAATATAGTACTATGAAATGTTTCTGACCCAAAATATTACGAAATATGATTGTTTACATTAAAATGCAAAAGTTGATGAAAAAGTATGATAAGGTGAAAAAAGTGACATTTTATGTCTAGAAAGTGACTTTTCATCAAAAGTACAATAACAAAACTAGTTCCCATTCATCCTGTGTCTCCATGCACACTTGTGCTCTTTATCCGCTCAAAACGCTATAGAGCGAACGAGAAGGCGCTAGGAGCAAAGGAAAGTGGTTTTTCTAACAAACTCATATAATCAAGTGCACGACGTACTCCAATTTGATTTTTTTCACATAGTTAGACATAATATAGTACTATGAAATGTTTCTGACCCAAAATATTACGAAATATGATTGTTTACATTAAAATGCAAAAGTTGATGAAAAAGTATGATAAGGTGAAAAAAGTGACATTTTATGTCTAGAAAGTGACTTTTCATCAAAAGTACAATAACAAAACTAGTTCCCATTCATCCTGTGTCTCCATGCACACTTGTGCTCTTTATCCCCTCAAAACGCTATAGAGCGAACGAGAAGGCGCTAGGAGCAAAGGAAAGTGGTTTTTCTAACAAACTCATATAATCAAGTGCACGACGTACTCCAATTTGATTTTTTTCACATAGTTAGACATAATATAGTACTATGAAATGTTTCTGACCCAAAATATTACGAAATATGATTGTTTACATTAAAATGCAAAAGTTGATGAAAAAGTATGATAAGGTGAAAAAAGTGACATTTTATGTCTAGAAAGTGACTTTTCATCAAAAGTACAATAACAAAACTACTTCCCATTCATCCTGTGTCTCCATGCACACTTGTGCTCTTTATCCGCTCAAAACGCTATAGAACGAACGAGAAGGCGCTAGGAGCAAAGGAAAGTGGTTTTTCTAACAAACTCATATAATCAGCTGCCCGACCTACTCCAATTTGATTTTTTTCACATAGTTAGACATAATATAGTACTATGAAATGTTTCTGACCCAAAATATTACGAAATATGATTGTTTACATTAAAATGCAAAAGTTGATGAAAAAGTATGATAAGGTGAAAAAAGTGACATTTTATGTCTAGAAAGTGACTTTTCATCAAAAGTACAATAACAAAACTAGTTCCCATTCATCCTGTGTCTCCATGCACACTTGTGCTATTTATCCGCTCAAAACGCTATAGAGCGAACGAGAAGGCGCTAGGAGCAAAGGAAAGTGGTTTTTCTAACAAACTCATATAATCAGTTGCCCGACCTACTCCAATTTGATTTTTTTCACATAGTTAGACATAATATAGTACTATGAAATGTTTCTGACCCAAAATATTACGAAATATGATTGTTTACATTAAAATGCAAAAGTTGATGAAAAAGTATGATAAGGTGAAAAAAGTGACATTTTATGTCTAGAAAGTGACTTTTCATCAAAAGTACAATAACAAAACTAGTTCCCATTCATCCTGTGTCTCCATGCACACTTGTGCTCTTTATCCCCTCAAAACGCTATAGAGCGAACGAGAAGGCGCTAGGAGCAAAGGAAAGTGGTTTTTCTAACAAACTCATATAATCAAGTGCACGACGTACTCCAATTTGATTTTTTTCACATAGTTAGACATAATATAGTACTATGAAATGTTTCTGACCCAAAATATTACGAAATATGATTGTTTACATTAAAATGCAAAAGTTGATGAAAAAGTATGATAAGTCGAAAAAAGTGACATTTTATGTCTAGAAAGTGACTTTTCATCAAAAGTACAATAACAAAACTACTTCCCATTCATCCTGTGTCTCCATGCACACTTGTGCTCTTTATCCGCTCAAAACGCTATAGAGCGAACGAGAAGGCGCTAGGAGCAAAGGAAAGTGGTTTTTCTAACAAACTCATATAATCAGCTGCCCGACCTACTCCAATTTGATTTTTTTCACATAGTTAGACATAATATAGTACTATGAAATGTTTCTGACCCAAAATATTACGAAATATGATTGTTTACATTAAAATGCAAAAGTTGATGAAAAAGTATGATAAGGTGAAAAAAGTGACATTTTATGTCTAGAAAGTGACTTTTCATCAAAAGTACAATAACAAAACTAGTTCCCATTCATCCTGTGTCTCCATGCACACTTGTGCTATTTATCCGCTCAAAACGCTATAGAGCGAACGAGAAGGCGCTAGGAGCAAAGGAAAGTGGTTTTTCTAACAAACTCATATAATCAGTTGCCCGACCTACTCCAATTTGATTTTTTTCACATAGTTAGACATAATATAGTACTATGAAATGTTTCTGACCCAAAATATTACGAAATATGATTGTTTACATTAAAATGCAAAAGTTGATGAAAAAGTATGATAAGGTGAAAAAAGTGACATTTTATGTCTAGAAAGTGACTTTTCATCAAAAGTACAATAACAAAACTAGTTCCCATTCATCCTGTGTCTCCATGCACACTTGTGCTTTTTATCCGCTCAAAACGCTGTAGAGCGAACGAGAAGGCGCTAGGAGCAAAGGAAAGTGGTTTTTCTAACAAACTCATATAATCAGTTGCCCGACCTACTCCAATTTGATTTTTTTCACATAGTTAGACATAATATAGTACTATGAAATGTTTCTGACCCAAAATATTACGAAATATGATTGTTTACATTAAAATGCAAAAGTTGATGAAAAAGTATGATAAGGTGAAAAAAGTGACATTTTATGTCTAGAAAGTGACTTTTCATCAAAAGTACAATAACAAAACTAGTTCCCATTCATCCTGTGTCTCCATGCACACTTGTGCTCTTTATCCGCTCAAAACACTATAGAGCGAACGAGAAGGCGCTAGGAGCAAAGGAAAGTGGTTTTTCTAACAAACTCATATAATCACGTGCACGACGTACTCCAATTTGATTTTTTTCACATAGTTAGACATAATATAGTACTATGAAATGTTTCTGACCCAAAATATTACGAAATATGATTGTTTACATTAAAATGCAAAAGTTGATGAAAAAGTATGATAAGGTGAAAAAAGTGACATTTTATGTCTAGAAAGTGACTTTTCATCAAAAGTACAATAACAAAACTAGTTCCCATTCATCCTGTGTCTCCATGCACACTTGTGCTATTTATCCGCTCAAAACGCTATAGAGCGAACGAGAAGGCGCTAGGAGCAAAGGAAAGTGGTTTTTCTAACAAACTCATATAATCACGTGCACGACGTACTCCAATTTGATTTTTTTCACATAGTTAGACATAATATAGTACTATGAAATGTTTCTGACCCAAAATATTACGAAATATGATTGTTTACATTAAAATGCAAAAGTTGATGAAAAAGTATGATAAGGTGAAAAAAGTGACATTTTATGTCTAGAAAGTGACTTTTCATCAAAAGTACAATAACAAAACTAGTTCCCATTCATCCTGTGTCTCCATGCACACTTGTGCTCTTTATCCGCTCAAAACACTATAGAGCGAACGAGAAGGCGCTAGGAGCAAAGGAAAGTGGTTTTTCTAACAAACTCATATAATCACGTGCACGACGTACTCCAATTTGATTTTTTTCACATAGTTAGACATAATATAGTACTATGAAATGTTTCTGACCCAAAATATTACGAAATATGATTGTTTACATTAAAATGCAAAAGTTGATGAAAAAGTATGATAAGGTGAAAAAAGTGACATTTTATGTCTAGAAAGTGACTTTTCATCAAAAGTACAATAACAAAACTAGTTCCCATTCATCCTGTGTCTCCATGCACACTTGTGCTATTTATCCGCTCAAAACGCTATAGAGCGAACGAGAAGGCGCTAGGAGCAAAGGAAAGTGGTTTTTCTAACAAACTCATATAATCAAGTGCACGACGTACTCCAATTTGATTTTTTTCACATAGTTAGACATAATATAGTACTATGAAATGTTTCTGACCCAAAATATTACGAAATATGATTGTTTACATTAAAATGCAAAAGTTGATGAAAAAGTATGATAAGGTGAAAAAAGTGACATTATATGTCTAGAAAGTGACTTTTCATCAAAAGTACAATAACAAAACTACTTCCCATTCATCCTGTGTCTCCATGCACACTTGTGCTTTTTATCCGCTCAAAACGCTGTAGAGCGAACGAGAAGGCGCTAGGAGCAAAGGAAAGTGGTTTTTCTAACAAACTCATATAATCAGTTGCCCGACCTACACCAATTTGAGTCTTTTCACATATTTAGACATAATATAGTACTATGAAATGTTTCTGACCCAAAATATTACGAAATATGATTGTTTACAAAAAATGCAAAAGTTGATGAAAAAGTATGATAAGGTGAAAAAAGTGACATTTTATGACTAGAAAGTGACTGTTCATCAAAAGAACAATAACAAACTAGTTCCCATTCATCCTGTGTCTCCATGCACACTTGTGCTCTTTATCCGCTCAAAACGCTATAGAGCGAACGAGAAGGCGCTAGGAGCAAAGGAAAGTGGTTTTTCTAACAAACTCATATAATCAAGTGCACGACGTACTCCAATTTGATTTTTTTCACATAGTTAGACATAATATAGTACTATGAAATGTTTCTGACCCAAAATATTACGAAATATGATTGTTTACATTAAAATGCAAAAGTTGATGAAAAAGTATGATAAGGTGAAAAAAGTAACATTTTATGACTAGAAAGTGACTTTTCAACAAAAGAACAATAACAAAACTAGTTCCCATTCATCCTGTGTCTCCATGCACACTTGTGCTCTTTATCCGCTCAAAACGCTATAGAGCGAACGAGAAGGCGCTAGGAGCAAAGGAAAGTGGTTTTTCTAACAAACTCATATAATCAAGTGCACGACGTACTCCAATTTGATTTTTTTCACATAGTTAGACATAATATAGTACTATGAAATGTTTCTGACCCAAAATATTACGAAATATGATTGTTTACATTAAAATGCAAAAGTTGATGAAAAAGTATGATAAGGTGAAAAAAGTAACATTTTATGACTAGAAAGTGACTTTTCAACAAAAGAACAATAACAAAACTAGTTCCCATTCATCCTGTGTCTCCATGCACACTTGTGCTCTTTATCCGCTCAAAACGCTATAGAGCGAACGAGAAGGCGCTAGGAGCAAAGGAAAGTGGTTTTTTCTAACAAACTCATATAATCAAGTGCACGACGTACTCCAATTTGATTTTTTTCACATAGTTAGACATAATATAGTACTATGAAATGTTTCTGACCCAAAATATTACGAAATATGATTGTTTACATTAAAATGCAAAAGTTGATGAAAAAGTATGATAAGGTGAAAAAAGTGACATTTTATGACTAGAAAGTTACTTTTCATCAAAAGAACAATAACAAAACTAGTTCCCATTCATCCTGTGTCTCCATGCACACTTGTGCTCTTTATCCGCTCAAAACGCTATAGAGCGAACGAGAAGGCGCTAGGAGCAAAGGAAAGTGGTTTTTCTAACAAACTCATATAATCAGTTGCCCGACCTACACCAATTTGAGTCTTTTCACATATTTAGACATAATATAGTACTATGAAATGTTTCTGACCCAAAATATTATGAAATATGATTGTTTACATTAAAATGCAAAAGTTGATGAAAAAGTATGATAAGGTGAAAAAAGTAACATTTTATGACTAGAAGGTGACTTTTCAACAAAAGAACAATAACAAAACTAGTTCCCATTCATCCTGTGTCTCCATGCACACTTGTGCTCTTTATCCGCTCAAAACGCTATAGAGCGAACGAGAAGGGCTAGGAGCAAAGGAAAGTGGTTTTTCTAACAAACTCATATAATCAAGTGCACGACGTACTCCAATTTGATTTTTTTCACATAGTTAGACATAATATAGTACTATGAAATGTTTCTGACCCAAAATATTATGAAATATGATTGTTTACAAAAAATGCAAAAGTTGATGAAAAAGTATGATAAGGTGAAAAAAGTGAAATTTTATGACTAGAAAGTGACTGTTCATCAAAAGAACAATAACAAACTAGTTCCCATTCATCCTGTGTCTCCATGCACACTTGTGCTCTTTATCCGCTCAAAACGCTATAGAGCGAACGAGAAGGCGCTAGGAGCAAAGGAAAGTGGTTTTTCTAACAAACTCATATAATCAAGTGCACGACGTACTCCAATTTGATTTTTTTCACATAGTTAGACATAATATAGTACTATGAAATGTTTCTGACCCAAAATATTACGAAATATGATTGTTTACATTAAAATGCAAAAGTTGATGAAAAAGTATGATAAGGTGAAAAAAGTGACATTTTATGTCTAGAAAGTGACTTTTCATCAAAAGTACAATAACAAAACTTGTTCCCATTCATCCTGTGTCTCCATGCACACTTGTGCTCTTTATCCGCTCAAAACGCTATAGAGCGAACGAGAAGGCGCTAGGAGCAAAGGAAAGTGGTTTTTCTAACAAACTCATATAATCAAGTGCACGACGTACTCCAATTTGATTTTTTTCACATAGTTAGACATAATATAGTACTATGAAATGTTTCTGACCCAAAATATTACGAAATATGATTGTTTACATTAAAATGCAAAAGTTGATGAAAAAGTATGATAAGGTGAAAAAAGTGACATTTTATGTCTAGAAAGTGACTTTTCATCAAAAGTACAATAACAAAACTAGTTCCCATTCATCCTGTGTCTCCATGCACACTTGTGCTCTTTATCCGCTCAAAACGCTATAGAGCGAACGAGAAGGCGCTAGGAGCAAAGGAAAGTGGTTTTTCTAACAAACTCATATAATCAAGTGCACGACGTACTCCAATTTGATTTTTTTCACATAGTTAGACATAATATAGTACTATGAAATGTTTCTGACCCAAAATATTACGAAATATGATTGTTTACATTAAAATGCAAAAGTTGATGAAAAAGTATGATAAGGTGAAAAAAGTGACATTTTATGTCTAGAAAGTGACTTTTCATAAAAAGTACAATAACAAAACTAGTTCCCATTCATCCTGTGACTCCATGCACACTTGTGCTCTTCATCCGCTCAAAATGCTATAGAGCGAGCGAGAAGGCGCTAGGAGCAAAGGAAAGTGGTTTTTCTAACAAACTCATATAATCAAGTGCACGACGTACTCCAATTTGATTTTTTTCACATAGTTAGACATAATATAGTACTATGAAATGTTTCTGACCCAAAATATTACGAAATATGATTGTTTACATTAAAATGCAAAAGTTGATGAAAAAGTATGATAAGGTGAAAAAAGTGACATTTTATGACTAGAAAGTGACTTTTCATCAAAAGAACAATAACAAAACTTGTTCCCATTCATCCTGTGTCTCCATGCACACTTGTGCTCTTTATCCGCTCAAAACGCTATATAGCGATCGAGAAGGCGCTAGGAGCAAAGGAAAGTGGTTTTTCTAACAAACTCATATAATCAAGTGCACGACATACTCCAATTTGATTTTTTTCACATAGTTAGACATAATATAGTACTATGAAATGTTTCTGACCCAAAATATTACGAAATATGATTGTTTACATTAAAATGCAAAAGTTGATGAAAAAGTATGATAAGGTGAAAAAAGTGACATTTTATGACTAGAAAGTGACTTTTCATCAAAAGAACAATAACAAAACTTGTTCCCATTCATCCTGTGTCTCCATGCACACTTGTGCTCTTTATCCGCTCAAAACGGTATAGAGCGAACGAGAAGGCGCTAGGAGCAAAGGAAAGTGGTTTTTCTAACAAACTCATATAATCAAGTGCACGACGTACTCCAATTTGATTTTTTTCACATAGTTAGACATAATATAGTACTATGAAATGTTTCTGACCCAAAATATTACGAAATATGATTGTTTACAAAAAATGCAAAAGTTGATGAAAAAGTATGATAAGGTGAAAAAAGTGAAATTTTATGACTAGAAAGTGACTGTTCATCAAAAGAACAATATCAAACTAGTTCCCATTCATCCTGTGTCTCCATGCACACTTGTGCTCTTTATCCGCTCAAAACGCTATAGAGCGAACGAGAAGGCGCTAGGAGCAAAGGAAAGTGGTTTTTCTAACAAACTCATATAATCAAGTGCACGACGTACTCCAATTTGATTTTTTTCACATAGTTAGACATAATATAGTACTATGAAATGTTTCTGACCCAAAATATTACGAAATATGATTGTTTACATTAAAATGCAAAAGTTGATGAAAAAGTATGATAAGGTGAAAAAAGTGACATTTTATGTCTAGAAAGTGACTTTTCATCAAAAGTACAATAACAAAACTTGTTCCCATTCATCCTGTGTCTCCATGCACACTTGTGCTCTTTATCCGCTCAAAACGCTATAGAGCGAACGAGAAGGCGCTAGGAGCAAAGGAAAGTGGTTTTTCTAACAAACTCATATAATCAAGTGCACGACGTACTCCAATTTGATTTTTTTCACATAGTTAGACATAATATAGTACTATGAAATGTTTCTGACCCAAAATATTACGAAATATGATTGTTTACATTAAAATGCAAAAGTTGATGAAAAAGTATGATAAGGTGAAAAAAGTGACATTTTATGTCTAGAAAGTGACTTTTCATCAAAAGTACAATAACAAAACTAGTTCCCATTCATCCTGTGTCTCCATGCACACTTGTGCTCTTTATCCGCTCAAAACGCTATAGAGCGAACAAGAAGGCGCTAGGAGCAAAGGAAAGTGGTTTTTCTAACAAACTCATATAATCAAGTGCACGACGTACTCCAATTTGATTTTTTTCACATAGTTAGACATAATATAGTACTATGAAATGTTTCTGACCCAAAATATTACGAAATATGATTGTTTACATTAAAATGCAAAAGTTGATGAAAAAGTATGATAAGGTGAAAAAAGTGACATTTTATGTCTAGAAAGTGACTTTTCATCAAAAGTACAATAACAAAACTAGTTCCCATTCATCCTGTGACTCCATGCACACTTGTGCTCTTCATCCGCTCAAAATGCTATAGAGCGAGCGAGAAGGCGCTAGGAGCAAAGGAAAGTGGTTTTTCTAACAAACTCATATAATCAAGTGCACGACGTACTCCAATTTGATTTTTTTCACATAGTTAGACATAATATAGTACTATGAAATGTTTCTGACCCAAAATATTACGAAATATGATTGTTTACATTAAAATGCAAAAGTTGATGAAAAAGTATGATAAGGTGAAAAAAGTGACATTTTATGACTAGAAAGTGACTTTTCATCAAAAGAACAATAACAAAACTTGTTCCCATTCATCCTGTGTCTCCATGCACACTTGTGCTCTTTATCCGCTCAAAACGCTATAAAGCGAACGAGAAGGCGCTAGGAGCAAAGGAAAGTGGTTTTTCTAACAAACTCATATAATCAAGTGCACGACATACTCCAATTTGATTTTTTTCACATAGTTAGACATAATATAGTACTATGAAATGTTTCTGACCCAAAATATTACGAAATATGATTGTTTACATTAAAATGCAAAAGTTGATGAAAAAGTATGATAAGGTGAAAAAAGTGACATTTTATGACTAGAAAGTGACTTTTCATCAAAAGAACAATAACAAAACTTGTTCCCATTCATCCTGTGTCTCCATGCACACTTGTGCTCTTTATCCGCTCAAAACGGTATAGAGCGAACGAGAAGGCGCTAGGAGCAAAGGAAAGTGGTTTTTCTAACAAACTCATATAATCAAGTGCACGACGTACTCCAATTTGATTTTTTTCACATAGTTAGACATAATATAGTACTATGAAATGTTTCTGACCCAAAATATTACGAAATATGATTGTTTACAAAAAATGCAAAAGTTGATGAAAAAGTATGATAAGGTGAAAAAAGTGACATTTTATGTCTAGAAAGTGACTGTTCATCAAAAGAACAATAACAAAACTAGTTCCCATTCATCCTGTGTCTCCATGCACACTTGTGCTCTTTATCCGCTCAAAACGCTATAGAGCGAACGAGAAGACGCTAGGAGCAAAGGAAATTGGTTTTTCTAACAAACTCATATAATCAGTTGCCCGACCTACACCAATTTGATTCTTTTCATATATTTAGACATAATATAGTACTATGAAATGTTTCTGACCCAAAATATTACGAAATATGATTGTTTACATTAAAATGCAAAAGTTGATGAAAAAGTATGATAAGGTGAAAAAAGTAACATTTTATGACTAGAAAGTGACTTTTCAACAAAAGAACAATAACAAAACTAGTTCCCATTCATCCTGTGTCTCCATGCACACTTGTGCTCTTTATCCGCTCAAAACGCTATAGAGCGAACGAGAAGGCGCTAGGAGCAAAGGAAAGTGGTTTTTTCTAACAAACTCATATAATCAAGTGCACGACGTACTCCAATTTGATTTTTTTCACATAGTTAGACATAATATAGTACTATGAAATGTTTCTGACCCAAAATATTACGAAATATGATTGTTTACATTAAAATGCAAAAGTTGATGAAAAAGTATGATAAGGTGATAAAAGTGACATTTTATGACTAGAAAGTGACTTTTCATCAAAAGAACAATAACAAAACTTGTTCCCATTCATCCTGTGTCTCCATGCACACTTGTGCTCTTTATCCGCTCAAAACGCTATAAAGCGAACGAGAAGGCGCTAGGAGCAAAGGAAAGTGGTTTTTCTAACAAACTCATATAATCAAGTGCACGACATACTCCAATTTGATTTTTTTCACATAGTTAGACATAATATAGTACTATGAAATGTTTCTGACCCAAAATATTACGAAATATGATTGCTTACATTAAAATGCAAAAGTTGATGAAAAAGTATGATAAGGTGAAAAAAGTAACATTTTATGACTAGAAAGTGACTTTTCATCAAAAGAACAATAACAAAACTTGTTCCCATTCATCCTGTGTCTCCATGCACACTTGTGCTCTTTATCCGCTCAAAACGCTATAGAGCGAACGAGAAGGCGCTAGGAGCAAAGGAAAGTGGTTTTTCTAACAAACTCATATAATCAAGTGCACGACGTACTCCAATTTGATTTTTTTCACATAGTTAGACATAATATAGTACTATGAAATGTTTCTGACCCAAAATATTACGAAATATGATTGTTTACAAAAAATGCAAAAGTTGATGAAAAAGTATGATAAGGTGAAAAAAGTGACATTTTATGTCTAGAAAGTGACTGTTCATCAAAAGAACAATACCAAAACTAGTTCCCATTCATCCTGTGTCTCCATGCACACTTGTGCTCTTTATCCGCTCAAAACGCTATAGAGCGAAAGAGAAGACGCTAGGAGCAAAGGAAAGTGGTTTTTCTAACAAACTCATATAATCAGTTGCCCGACCTACACCAATTTGATTCTTTTCACATATTTAGACATAATATAGTACTATGAAATTTTTCTGACCCAAAATATTATGAAATATGATTGTTTACATTAAAATGCAAAAGTTGATGAAAAAGTATGATAAGGATAAAAAAGTAACATTTTATGACTAGAAAGTGACTTTTCAACAAAAGAACAATAACAAAACTAGTTCCCATTCATCCTGTGTCTCCATGCACACTTGTGCTCTTTATCCGCTCAAAACGCTATAGAGCGAACGAGAAGGCGCTAGGAGCAAAGGAAAGTGGTTTTTTCTAACAAACTCATATAATCAAGTGCACGACGTACTCCAATTTGATTTTTTTCACATAGTTAGACATAATATAGTACTATGAAATGTTTCTGACCCAAAATATTACGAAATATGATTGTTTACATTAAAATGCAAAAGTTGATGAAAAAGTATGATAAGGTGAAAAAAGTGACATTTTATGACTAGAAAGTTACTTTTCATCAAAAGAACAATAACAAAACTAGTTCGCATTCATCCTGTGTCTCCATGCACACTTGTGCTCTTTATCCGCTCAAAACGCTATAGAGCGAACGAGAAGGCGCTAGGAGCAAAGGAAAGTGGTTTTTCTAACAAACTCATATAATCAGTTGCCCGACCTACACCAATTTGAGTCTTTTCACATATTTAGACATAATATAGTACTATGAAATGTTTCTGACCCAAAATATTACGAAATATGATTGTTTACAAAAAATGCAAAAGTTGATGAAAAAGTATGATAAGGTGAAAAAAGTGACATTTTATGACTAGAAAGTGACTGTTCATCAAAAGAACAATAACAAACTAGTTCCCATTCATCCTGTGTCTCCATGCACACTTGTGCTCTTTATCCACTCAAAACGCTATAGAGCGAACGAGAAGGCGCTAGGAGCAAAGGAAAGTGGTTTTTCTAACAAACTCATATAATCAAGTGCACGACGTACTCCAATTTGATTTTTTTCACATAGTTAGACATAATATAGTACTATGAAATGTTTCTGACCCAAAATATTACGAAATATGATTGTTTACATTAAAATGCAAAAGTTGATGAAAAAGTATGATAAGGTGAAAAAAGTGACATTTTATGTCTAGAAAGTGACTTTTCATCAAAAGTACAATAACAAAACTAGTTCCCATTCATCCTGTGACTCCATGCACACTTGTGCTCTTCATCCGCTCAAAAAGCTATAGAGCGAGCGAGAAGGCGCTAGGAGCAAAGGAAAGTGGTTTTTCTAACAAACTCATATAATCAAGTGCACGACGTACTCCAATTTGATTTTTTTCACATTGTTAGACATAATATAGTACTATGAAATGTTTCTGACCCAAAATATTACGAAATATGATTGTTTACAAAAAATGCAAAAGTTGATGAAAAAGTATGATAAGGTGAAAAAAGTGACATTTTATGTCTAGAAAGTGACTGTTCATCAAAAGAACAATAACAAAACTAGTTCCCATTCATCCTGTGTCTCCATGCACACTTGTGCTCTTTATCCGCTCAAAACGCTATAGAGCGAACGAGAAGACGCTAGGAGCAAAGGAAAGTGGTTTTTCTAACAAACTCATATAATCAGTTGCCCGACCTACACCAATTTGATTCTTTTCACATATTTAGACATAATATAGTACTATGAAATTTTTCTGACCCAAAATATTATGAAATATGATTGTTTACATTAAAATGCAAAAGTTGATGAAAAAGTATGATAAGGTGAAAAAAGTAACATTTTATGACTAGAAAGTGACTTTTCAACAAAAGAACAATAACAAAACTAGTTCCCATTCATCCTGTGTCTCCATGCACACTTGTGCTCTTTATCCGCTCAAAACGCTATAGAGCGAACGAGAAGGCGCTAGGAGCAAAGGAAAGTGGTTTTTTCTAACAAACTCATATAATCAAGTGCACGACGTACTCCAATTTGATTTTTTTCACATAGTTAGACATAATATAGTACTATGAAATGTTTCTGACCCAAAATATTACGAAATATGATTGTTTACATTAAAATGCAAAAGTTGATGAAAAAGTATGATAAGGTGAAAAAAGTGACATTTTATGACTAGAAAGTTACTTTTCATCAAAAGAACAATAACAAAACTAGTTCGCATTCATCCTGTGTCTCCATGCACACTTGTGCTCTTTATCCGCTCAAAACGCTATAGAGCAAACGAGAAGGCGCTAGGAGCAAAGGAAAGTGGTTTTTCTAACAAACTCATATAATCAGTTGCCCGACCTACACCAATTTGAGTCTTTTCACATATTTAGACATAATATAGTACTATGAAATGTTTCTGACCCAAAATATTACGAAATATGATTGTTTACAAAAAATGCAAAAGTTGATGAAAAAGTATGATAAGGTGAAAAAAGTGACATTTTATGACTAGAAAGTGACTGTTCATCAAAAGAACAATAACAAACTAGTTCCCATTCATCCTGTGTCTCCATGCACACTTGTGCTCTTTATCCACTCAAAACGCTATAGAGCGAACGAGAAGGCGCTAGGAGCAAAGGAAAGTGGTTTTTCTAACAAACTCATATAATCAAGTGCACGACGTACTCCAATTTGATTTTTTTCACATAGTTAGACATAATATAGTACTATGAAATGTTTCTGACCCAAAATATTACGAAATATGATTGTTTACATTAAAATGCAAAAGTTGATGAAAAAGTATGATAAGGTGATAAAAGTGACATTTTATGACTAGAAAGTGACTTTTCATCAAAAGAACAATAACAAAACTTGTTCCCATTCATCCTGTGTCTCCATGCACACTTGTGCTCTTTATCCGCTCAAAACGCTATAAAGCGAACGAGAAGGCGCTAGGAGCAAAGGAAAGTGGTTTTTCTAACAAACTCATATAATCAAGTGCACGACATACTCCAATTTGATTTTTTTCACATAGTTAGACATAATATAGTACTATGAAATGTTTCTGACCCAAAATATTACGAAATATGATTGTTTACATTAAAATGCAAAAGTTGATGAAAAAGTATGATAAGGTGAAAAAAGTAACATTTTATGACTAGAAAGTGACTTTTCATCAAAAGAACAATAACAAAACTTGTTCCCATTCATCCTGTGTCTCCATGCACACTTGTGCTCTTTATCCGCTCAAAACGCTATAGAGCGAACGAGAAGGCGCTAGGAGCAAAGGAAAGTGGTTTTTCTAACAAACTCATATAATCAAGTGCACGACGTACTCCAATTTGATTTTTTTCACATAGTTAGACATAATATAGTACTATGAAATGTTTCTGACCCAAAATATTACGAAATATGATTGTTTACAAAAAATGCAAAAGTTGATGAAAAAGTATGATAAGGTGAAAAAAGTGACATTTTATGTCTAGAAAGTGACTGTTCATCAAAAGAACAATACCAAAACTAGTTCCCATTCATCCTGTGTCTCCATGCACACTTGTGCTCTTTATCCGCTCAAAACGCTATAGAGCGAAAGAGAAGACGCTAGGAGCAAAGGAAAGTGGTTTTTCTAACAAACTCATATAATCAGTTGCCCGACCTACACCAATTTGATTCTTTTCACATATTTAGACATAATATAGTACTATGAAATTTTTCTGACCCAAAATATTATGAAATATGATTGTTTACATTAAAATGCAAAAGTTGATGAAAAAGTATGATAAGGATAAAAAAGTAACATTTTATGACTAGAAAGTGACTTTTCAACAAAAGAACAATAACAAAACTAGTTCCCATTCATCCTGTGTCTCCATGCACACTTGTGCTCTTTATCCGCTCAAAACGCTATAGAGCGAACGAGAAGGCGCTAGGAGCAAAGGAAAGTGGTTTTTTCTAACAAACTCATATAATCAAGTGCACGACGTACTCCAATTTGATTTTTTTCACATAGTTAGACATAATATAGTACTATGAAATGTTTCTGACCCAAAATATTACGAAATATGATTGTTTACATTAAAATGCAAAAGTTGATGAAAAAGTATGATAAGGTGAAAAAAGTGACATTTTATGACTAGAAAGTTACTTTTCATCAAAAGAACAATAACAAAACTAGTTCGCATTCATCCTGTGTCTCCATGCACACTTGTGCTCTTTATCCGCTCAAAACGCTATAGAGCGAACGAGAAGGCGCTAGGAGCAAAGGAAAGTGGTTTTTCTAACAAACTCATATAATCAGTTGCCCGACCTACACCAATTTGAGTCTTTTCACATATTTAGACATAATATAGTACTATGAAATGTTTCTGACCCAAAATATTACGAAATATGATTGTTTACAAAAAATGCAAAAGTTGATGAAAAAGTATGATAAGGTGAAAAAAGTGACATTTTATGACTAGAAAGTGACTGTTCATCAAAAGAACAATAACAAACTAGTTCCCATTCATCCTGTGTCTCCATGCACACTTGTGCTCTTTATCCACTCAAAACGCTATAGAGCGAACGAGAAGGCGCTAGGAGCAAAGGAAAGTGGTTTTTCTAACAAACTCATATAATCAAGTGCACGACGTACTCCAATTTGATTTTTTTCACATAGTTAGACATAATATAGTACTATGAAATGTTTCTGACCCAAAATATTACGAAATATGATTGTTTACATTAAAATGCAAAAGTTGATGAAAAAGTATGATAAGGTGAAAAAAGTGACATTTTATGTCTAGAAAGTGACTTTTCATCAAAAGTACAATAACAAAACTAGTTCCCATTCATCCTGTGACTCCATGCACACTTGTGCTCTTCATCCGCTCAAAAAGCTATAGAGCGAGCGAGAAGGCGCTAGGAGCAAAGGAAAGTGGTTTTTCTAACAAACTCATATAATCAAGTGCACGACGTACTCCAATTTGATTTTTTTCACATTGTTAGACATAATATAGTACTATGAAATGTTTCTGACCCAAAATATTACGAAATATGATTGTTTACAAAAAATGCAAAAGTTGATGAAAAAGTATGATAAGGTGAAAAAAGTGACATTTTATGTCTAGAAAGTGACTGTTCATCAAAAGAACAATAACAAAACTAGTTCCCATTCATCCTGTGTCTCCATGCACACTTGTGCTCTTTATCCGCTCAAAACGCTATAGAGCGAACGAGAAGACGCTAGGAGCAAAGGAAAGTGGTTTTTCTAACAAACTCATATAATCAGTTGCCCGACCTACACCAATTTGATTCTTTTCACATATTTAGACATAATATAGTACTATGAAATTTTTCTGACCCAAAATATTATGAAATATGATTGTTTACATTAAAATGCAAAAGTTGATGAAAAAGTATGATAAGGTGAAAAAAGTAACATTTTATGACTAGAAAGTGACTTTTCAACAAAAGAACAATAACAAAACTAGTTCCCATTCATCCTGTGTCTCCATGCACACTTGTGCTCTTTATCCGCTCAAAACGCTATAGAGCGAACGAGAAGGCGCTAGGAGCAAAGGAAAGTGGTTTTTTCTAACAAACTCATATAATCAAGTGCACGACGTACTCCAATTTGATTTTTTTCACATAGTTAGACATAATATAGTACTATGAAATGTTTCTGACCCAAAATATTACGAAATATGATTGTTTACATTAAAATGCAAAAGTTGATGAAAAAGTATGATAAGGTGAAAAAAGTGACATTTTATGACTAGAAAGTTACTTTTCATCAAAAGAACAATAACAAAACTAGTTCGCATTCATCCTGTGTCTCCATGCACACTTGTGCTCTTTATCCGCTCAAAACGCTATAGAGCAAACGAGAAGGCGCTAGGAGCAAAGGAAAGTGGTTTTTCTAACAAACTCATATAATCAGTTGCCCGACCTACACCAATTTGAGTCTTTTCACATATTTAGACATAATATAGTACTATGAAATGTTTCTGACCCAAAATATTACGAAATATGATTGTTTACAAAAAATGCAAAAGTTGATGAAAAAGTATGATAAGGTGAAAAAAGTGACATTTTATGACTAGAAAGTGACTGTTCATCAAAAGAACAATAACAAACTAGTTCCCATTCATCCTGTGTCTCCATGCACACTTGTGCTCTTTATCCACTCAAAACGCTATAGAGCGAACGAGAAGGCGCTAGGAGCAAAGGAAAGTGGTTTTTCTAACAAACTCATATAATCAAGTGCACGACGTACTCCAATTTGATTTTTTTCACATAGTTAGACATAATATAGTACTATGAAATGTTTCTGACCCAAAATATTACGAAATATGATTGTTTACATTAAAATGCAAAAGTTGATGAAAAAGTATGATAAGGTGAAAAAAGTGACATTTTATGTCTAGAAAGTGACTGTTCATCAAAAGAACAATACCAAAACTAGTTCCCATTCATCCTGTGTCTCCATGCACACTTGTGCTCTTTATCCGCTCAAAACGCTATAGAGCGAAAGAGAAGACGCTAGGAGCAAAGGAAAGTGGTTTTTCTAACAAACTCATGTAATCAGTTGCCCGACCTACACCAATTTGATTCTTTTCACATATTTAGACATAATATAGTACTATGAAATTTTTCTGACCCAAAATATTATGAAATATGATTGTTTACATTAAAATGCAAAAGTTGATGAAAAAGTATGATAAGGTGAAAAAAGTAACATTTTATGACTAGAAAGTGACTTTTCAACAAAAGAACAATAACAAAACTAGTTCCCATTCATCCTGTGTCTCCATGCACACTTGTGCTCTTTATCCGCTCAAAACGCTATAGAGCGAACGAGAAGGCGCTAGGAGCAAAGGAAAGTGGTTTTTTCTAACAAACTCATATAATCAAGTGCACGACGTACTCCAATTTGATTTTTTTCACATAGTTAGACATAATATAGTACTATGAAATGTTTCTGACCCAAAATATTACGAAATATGATTGTTTACATTAAAATGCAAAAGTTGATGAAAAAGTATGATAAGGTGAAAAAAGTGACATTTTATGACTAGAAAGTTACTTTTCATCAAAAGAACAATAACAAAACTAGTTCGCATTCATCCTGTGTCTCCATGCACACTTGTGCTCTTTATCCGCTCAAAACGCTATAGAGCGAACGAGAAGGCGCTAGGAGCAAAGGAAAGTGGTTTTTCTAACAAACTCATATAATCAGTTGCCCGACCTACACCAATTTGAGTCTTTTCACATATTTAGACATAATATAGTACTATGAAATGTTTCTGACCCAAAATATTACGAAATATGATTGTTTACAAAAAATGCAAAAGTTGATGAAAAAGTATGATAAGGTGAAAAAAGTGACATTTTATGACTAGAAAGTGACTGTTCATCAAAAGAACAATAACAAACTAGTTCCCATTCATCCTGTGTCTCCATGCACACTTGTGCTCTTTATCCACTCAAAACGCTATAGAGCGAACGAGAAGGCGCTAGGAGCAAAGGAAAGTGGTTTTTCTAACAAACTCATATAATCAAGTGCACGACGTACTCCAATTTGATTTTTTTCACATAGTTAGACATAATATAGTACTATGAAATGTTTCTGACCCAAAATATTACGAAATATGATTGTTTACATTAAAATGCAAAAGTTGATGAAAAAGTATGATAAGGTGAAAAAAGTGACATTTTATGTCTAGAAAGTGACTTTTCATCAAAAGTACAATAACAAAACTAGTTCCCATTCATCCTGTGACTCCATGCACACTTGTGCTCTTCATCCGCTCAAAAAGCTATAGAGCGAGCGAGAAGGCGCTAGGAGCAAAGGAAAGTGGTTTTTCTAACAAACTCATATAATCAAGTGCACGACGTACTCCAATTTGATTTTTTTCACATAGTTAGACATAATATAGTACTATGAAATGTTTCTGACCCAAAATATTACGAAATATGATTGTTTACATTAAAATGCAAAAGTTGATGAAAAAGTATGATAAGGTGAAAAAAGTGACATTTTATGACTAGAAAGTGACTTTTCATCAAAAGAACAATAACAAAACTTGTTCCCATTCATCCTGTGTCTCCATGCACACTTGTGCTCTTTATCCGCTCAAAACGCTATAGAGCGAACGAGAAGGCGCTAGGAGCAAAGGAAAGTGGTTTTTCTAACAAACTCATATAATCAAGTGCACGACGTACTCCAATTTGATTTTTTTCACATAGTTAGACATAATATAGTACTATGAAATGTTTCTGACCCAAAATATTACGAAATATGATTGTTTACAAAAAATGCAAAAGTTGATGAAAAAGTATGATAAGGTGAAAAAAGTGACATTTTATGTCTAGAAAGTGACTGTTCATCAAAAGAACAATAACAAAACTAGTTCCCATTCATCCTGTGTCTCCATGCACACTTGTGCTCTTTATCCGCTCAAAACGCTATAGAGCGAACGAGAAGACGCTAGGAGCAAAGGAAAGTGGTTTTTCTAACAAACTCATATAATCAGTTGCCCGACCTACACCAATTTGATTCTTTTCACATATTTAGACATAATATAGTACTATGAAATTTTTCTGACCCAAAATATTATGAAATATGATTGTTTACATTAAAATGCAAAAGTTGATGAAAAAGTATGATAAGGTGAAAAAAGTAACATTTTATGACTAGAAAGTGACTTTTCAACAAAAGAACAATAACAAAACTAGTTCCCATTCATCCTGTGTCTCCATGCACACTTGTGCTCTTTATCCGCTCAAAACGCTATAGAGCGAACGAGAAGGCGCTAGGAGCAAAGGAAAGTGGTTTTTTCTAACAAACTCATATAATCAAGTGCACGACGTACTCCAATTTGATTTTTTTCACATAGTTAGACATAATATAGTACTATGAAATGTTTCTGACCCAAAATATTACGAAATATGATTGTTTACATTAAAATGCAAAAGTTGATGAAAAAGTATGATAAGGTGAAAAAAGTGACATTTTATGACTAGAAAGTTACTTTTCATCAAAAGAACAATAACAAAACTAGTTCGCATTCATCCTGTGTCTCCATGCACACTTGTGCTCTTTATCCGCTCAAAACGCTATAGAGCGAACGAGAAGGCGCTAGGAGCAAAGGAAAGTGGTTTTTCTAACAAACTCATATAATCAGTTGCCCGACCTACACCAATTTGAGTCTTTTCACATATTTAGACATAATATAGTACTATGAAATGTTTCTGACCCAAAATATTACGAAATATGATTGTTTACAAAAAATGCAAAAGTTGATGAAAAAGTATGATAAGGTGAAAAAAGTGACATTTTATGACTAGAAAGTGACTGTTCATCAAAAGAACAATAACAAACTAGTTCCCATTCATCCTGTGTCTCCATGCACACTTGTGCTCTTTATCCACTCAAAACGCTATAGAGCGAACGAGAAGGCGCTAGGAGCAAAGGAAAGTGGTTTTTCTAACAAACTCATATAATCAAGTGCACGACATACTCCAATTTGATTTTTTTCACATAGTTAGACATAATATAGTACTATGAAATGTTTCTGACCCAAAATATTACGAAATATGATTGTTTACAAAAAATGCAAAAGTTGATGAAAAAGTATGATAAGGTGAAAAAAGTGACATTTTATGACTAGAAAGTGACTGTTCATCAAAAGAACAATAACAAAACTAGTTCCCATTCATCCTGTGTCTCCATGCACACTTGTGCTCTTTATCCGCTCAAAACGCTATAGAGCGAACGAGAAGGCGCTAGGAGCAAAGGAAAGTGGTTTTTCTAACAAACTCATATAATCAGTTGCCCGACCTACACCAATTTGATTCTTTTCACATATTTAGACATAATATAGTACTATGAAATTTTTCTGACCCAAAATATTATGAAATATGATTGTTTACATTAAAATGCAAAAGTTGATGAAAAAGTATGATAAGGTGAAAAAAGTAACATTTTATGACTAGAAAGTGACTTTTCAACAAAAGAACAATAACAAAACTAGTTCCCATTCATCCTGTGTCTCCATGCACACTTGTGCTCTTTATCCGCTCAAAACGCTATAGAGCGAACGAGAAGGCGCTAGGAGCAAAGGAAAGTGGTTTTTCTAACAAACTCATATAATCAGTTGCCCGACCTACACCAATTTGAGTCTTTTCACATATTTAGACATAATATAGTACTATGAAATGTTTCTGACCCAAAATATTATGAAATATGATTGTTTACATTAAAATGCAAAAGTTGATGAAAAAGTATGATAAGGTGAAAAAAGTAACATTTTATAACTAGAAGGTGACTTTTCAACAAAAGAACAATAACAAAACTAGTTCCCATTCATCCTGTGTCTCCATGCACACTTGTGCTCTTTATCCGCTCAAAACGCTATAGAGCGAACGAGAAGGCGCTAGGAGCAAAGGAAAGTGGTTTTTCTAACAAACTCATATAATCAAGTGCACGACGTACTCCAATTTGATTTTTTTCACATAGTTAGACATAATATAGTACTATGAAATGTTTCTGACCCAAAATATTACGAAATATGATTGTTTACATTAAAATGCAAAAGTTGATGAAAAAGTATGATAAGGTGAAAAAAGTAACATTTTATGACTAGAAAGTGACTTTTCAACAAAAGAACAATAACAAAACTAGTTCCCATTCATCCTGTGTCTCCATGCACACTTGTGCTCTTTATCCGCTCAAAACGCTATAGAGCGAACGAGAAGGCGCTAGGAGCAAAGGAAAGTGGTTTTTCTAACAAACTCATATAATCAAGTGCACAACATACTCCAATTTGATTTTTTTCACATAGTTAGACATAATATAGTACTATGAAATGTTTCTGACCCAAAATATTACGAAATATGATTGTTTACAAAAAATGCAAAAGTTGATGAAAAAGTATGATAAGGTGAAAAAAGTGACATTTTATGACTAGAAAGTGACTGTTCATCAAATGAACAATAACAAACTAGTTCCCATTCATCCTGTGTCTCCATGCACACTTGTGCTCTTTATCCGCTCAAAACGCTATAGAGCGAACGAGAAGGCGCTAGGAGCAAAGGAAAGTGGTTTTTCTAACAAACTCATATAATCAAGTGCACGACGTACTCCAATTTGATTTTTTTCACATAGTTAGACATAATATAGTACTATGAAATGTTTCTGACCCAAAATATTACGAAATATGATTGTTTACATTAAAATGCAAAAGTTGATGAAAAAGTATGATAAGGTGAAAAAAGTGACATTTTATGTCTAGAAAGTGACTTTTCATCAAAAGTACAATAACAAAACTAGTTCCCATTCATCCTGTGTCTCCATGCACACTTGTGCTCTTTATCCGCTCAAAACGCTATAGAGCGAACGAGAAGGCGCTAGGAGCAAAGGAAAGTGGTTTTTCTAACAAACTCAAATAATCAAGTGCACGACGTACTCCAATTTGATTTTTTTCACATAGTTAGACATAATATAGTACTATGAAATGTTTCTGACCCAAAATATTACGAAATATGATTGTTTACATTAAAATGCAAAAGTTGATGAAAAAGTATGATAAGGTGAAAAAAGTGACATTTTATGACTAGAAAGTGACTTTTCATCAAAAGTACAATAACAAAACTAGTTCCCATTCATCCTGTGTCTCCATGCACACTTGTGCTCTTTATCCGCTCAAAACGCTATAGAGCGAACAAGAAGGCACTAGGAGCAAAGGAAAGTGGTTTTTCTAACAAACTCATATAATCAGTTGCCCGACCTACACCAATTTGATTCTTTTCACATATTTAGACATAATATAGTACTATGAAATGTTTCTGACCCAAAATATTACGAAATATGATTGTTTACATTAAAATGCAAAAGTTGATGAAAAAGTATGATAAGGTGAAAAAAGTAACATTTTATGACTAGAAAGTGACTTTTCAACAAAAGAACAATAACAAAACTAGTTCCCATTCATCCTGTGTCTCCATACACACTTGTGCTCTTTATCCGCTCAAAACGCTATAGAGCGAACGAGAAGGCGCTAGGAGCAAAGGAAAGTGGTTTTTCTAACAAACTCATATAATCAAGTGCACGACGTACTCCAATTTGATTTTTTTCACATAGTTAGACATAATATAGTACTATGAAATGTTTCTGACCCAAAATATTACGAAATATGATTGTTTACATTAAAATGCAAAAGTTGATGAAAAAGTATGATAAGGTGAAAAAAGTGACATTTTATGACTAGAAAGTGACTTTTCATCAAAAGTACAATAACAAAACTAGTTCCCATTCATCCTGTGTCTCCATGCACACTTGTGCTCTTTATCCGCTCAAAACGCTATAGAGCGAACGAGAAGGCGCTAGGAGCAAAGGAAAGTGGTTTTTCTAACAAACTCATATAGTCAGTTGCCCGACCTATACCAATTTGATTCTTTTCACATATTTATACATGATATAGTACTATGAAATGTTTCTGACCCAAAATATTACGAAATATGATTGTTTACATTAAAATGCAAAAGTTGATGAAAAAGTATGATAAGGTGAAAAAAGTGACATTTTATGTCTAGAAAGTCACTTTTCATCAAAAGTGCATTAACAAAACTGATTCCCATTCATCCTGTGTCCTCATACACACTTTTGCTCTTCATCCGCTCAAAACGCTATACAGCGATTGAGAAGGCGCTAGGAGCAAAGCTACACATCAGTTACTTCATAAATAACCTTGCAGAAACATCAATTAGATTTGGATCACCGTCATATCACACAGAACTCGATCAGGCAACTGAAAGCTTGGAGTCAACACTCCGCTACACGCTAGATAGAGTGGCTCCACTCAAAAGGAAAATAATTAGAGAGAAAAAATTTGCACCCTGGTATAACGATTAAACGCGAACCTTAAAACAGACAACTCGACAATTAGAAACGTAAATGGCGTCAAAGCAAACTGGTGATATTTCAAACAGCATGAAAGGAGAGCCTACTGAAATATAGGAAATCTCTTGGCGATGCTAGAAAAATCTATTTCTCCACCTTAATAGGAGACAACAAAAACAATTCTAGATTCCTTTTCAACACAGTAGCAAAATTAACTAGGAATAAAACCACTACAGAGAGAAACACTCAATCATTACATAGCAGTGAAGATTTCATGAAATTTTTCAATGATAAGGTTGAAAATATTAGACTTGAAATACAGGCCATTTAATTAAAACCGGACAGTACTGTAACAAACCCATTACATGGCAATGTAGCGATATCAGATCAATGTTTAGAGTGTTTTGCTCCGCTTAGAGAGACCGAACTAGCTACATTAATCTCTTCAGCCAATTCATCAACTTGCATACTAGATCCCGTACCTACATGTTTGTTTAAACAGATTTGTCCAGGAGTAATTGAACCACTTCTAAATATAATCAATTCTTCCCTAAGCACTGGCTATGTACCTAAATCACTTAAATTAGCAGTTATTAAACCCTTGATTAAAAAACCTCATCTTGACCCGTCTCAATTGTCCAACTACAGACCAATATCAAATCTCCCCTTCATCTCTAAGATTTTAGAAAAGGTTGTAGCAAAGCAGTTATGCTCGTACTTAGATAGGAATAACATTCATGAAATGTATCAGTCAGGATTTAGTCCTCATCATAGCAAAGAGACAGCGTTAGTTAAAGTAGTAAATGTCCTTCTACTGACTTACGATCAGGGTTGTGTCTCGCTGCTTGTGTTACTCGACCTTAGTGCAGCATTTGATACTATAGATCACACTATTCTCCTTGACAGATTAGAAAATGTTGTTGGTATTAAGGGAACAGTCCTCTCCTGGCTCAGGTCTTATCTGACCGATCGTTATCAGTTCGTAGATGTAAATAGTGATTTCTCCATGCGTACTGAGGTTACTTTTGGAGTTCCACAGGGTTCTGTTTTAGGCCCACTGCTCTTTACTTTATATATGCTACCCCTAGGTCAAATTATTCGTAAACATGGAATTAGCTTCCACTGTTATGCTGATGATACACAGTTGTATGTTTCAGCGAAGCCAGAGGACAGACAGAAGCTTAGTAAAGTTGAGGATTGTGTAAAGGACATTAGACATTGGATGTTAATTAACTTCCTTCTACTTAATTCTGATAAAACAGAAATACTTTTATTAGGCCCACCTGTAGCTAGAAGTATTCTTTCTGATCACATGGTTACTCTGGATGGTCTTTCTGTTTCATCATGTACAGCAGTTAAAGACCTTGGAGTGATTATTGACTCCAGCCTATCATTTGATGCTCATGTAGATAATATTACTAGGATAGCCTTCTTTCATCTCAGAAATATTTCTAAAATAAGAAACATATTGTCACTACATGATGCGGAAATACTAGTTCATGCATTCGTCACCTCTAGATTAGATTACTGTAATGCCATACTGTCTGGATGTTCCAGTAGGAATATAAATAAGCTCCAGTTAGTCCAGAATGCAGCTGCTAGAGTCCTAACTAGAACCAGAAGATACGACCATATCACACCGATATTATCAATACTGCACTGGCTCCCAGTAAAATCTCGCATTAACTATAAAATACTTTTATTAACCTATAAAGCACTAAATGGTCTCGCGCCACAATATCTAAGCGACCTTTTGGTTTTCTATGATCCTCCACGCCTACTTAGGT
Source organism: Ictalurus punctatus (assembly GCF_001660625.3). Lineage (NCBI taxonomy): Eukaryota > Metazoa > Chordata > Actinopteri > Siluriformes > Ictaluridae > Ictalurus > Ictalurus punctatus. The sequence goes on from NC_030440.2 coordinate 4,783,979, forward strand.
CAAAAGATTCAGGCTATTTGACGGTACCTCGAATAGTGAAGGCTACAGCAGGGGGAAGAGCTTTCTCTTATAGAGCCCCACAGTTATGGAACAGTCTTCCTATTAGTGTTCGGGACTCAGACACAGTCTCAGTGTTTAAGTCTAAGCTTAAAACGTATTTGTTTACTCAAGCCTACCCTGACTAGATTCTGTTCTACTACTTCGCAGTCATAATTATCTTTTTTCTCCCTCTCTCCTTTCGCCGAGCCCCCCACGAATTTATGGAGATACTAGAGATCCAGATCCTTTCTGCCTCTGGATGGAGCTCAAATCTTCTTTAATTCCAGACTGCTGGGACTACGGCTGCTCCTAACACAATACAGACTTCATATGAATCCATAATGAACTTTTCACACTATCTGTTGTTACCCAGATGAGGATGGGTTCCCTTCTGAGTCGGGTTCCTCTCAAGGTTTCTTCCTCTTAAAACATCTTAGGGAGTTTTTCCTTGCCACCGTCGCTACTCAGTGGCTTGCTCAGTTGGGATAAATTCGCACCTTTAATATCTGTATACCATGTTGATATTTCTGTAAAGCTGCTTTGAGACAATGTCTATTGTAAAAAGTGCTATACAAATAAAATTGAATTGAATTGAAAGTGGTTTTTCTAACAAACTCATATAATCAGTTGCCCGACCTACTCCAATTTGATTCTTTTCACATATTTAGACATAATATAGTACTATGAAATGTTTCTGACCCAAAATATTACGAAATATGATTGTTTACATTAAAATGCAAAAGTTGATGAAAAAGTATGATAAGGTGAAAAAAGTGACATTTTTTGTCTAGAAAGTCACTTTTCATCAAAATTACAATACCAAAACTTGTTCCCATTCATCCTGTGTCCCCATAAACTTGTGCTCTTTTTAGGCTCAAAACGCTGTACAGCGCTAGGAGCAAATGAAAGTGGTTTTTTTAACAAACTCATATAATCAATTGCCCGACCTACTCCAATATGATAGTTTTCACATAGTTACACATAATATAGTACTATGAAATGTTTCTGAGCTAAAATAATACGAAATGTGATTGTTTACATTAAAATGTAAAAGTTGATGTTAAAGTTCGATAAGGTGAAAAAAGTGACATTTTATGTCTAGAAAGTCACGTTTCATCAAAAGTACAATAACAAAACTTGTTTCCATTCATCCTGTGTCCCCATACACACTTGTGCTCTTTATCCGCTCAAAACGCTATACAGCGATTGAGAAGGCGCTAGGAGCAAAGGAAAGTGGTTTTTCTAACAAACTCATATAATCAATTGCCCGACCTACTCCAATATGATATTTTTCACATAGTTACACATAATATAGTACTATGAAATGTTTCTGACCTAAAATAATACGAAATATGATTGTTTAGATTAAAATGTTAAAGTTGATGTTACAGTGTGGTAAGGTGAAAAAAGTGAAATTTTATGTCTAAAAAGTCACTTTTCATCATCAATGTAAAAGTTGATGTTAAAGAGTGATAAGGTGAAAAAAGTGACATTTTATGTCTAGAAAGTCACTTTTCATCAAAATTACAATACGAAAACTTGTTCCCATTCATCCTGTGTCCCCAAACACTTGTGCTCTTTATACGCTCAAAACGCTGTACAGCGCTAGGAGCAAATGAAAGTGGTTTTTGTAACAAACTCATATAATCAATTGCCCGACCTACTCCAATATGATATTTTTCACATAGTTACACATAATATAGTACTATGAAATGTTTCTGACCTAAAAGAATACGAAATATGATTGTTTACATTAAAATGTAAAAGTTGATGTTAAAGTTCGATAAGGTGAAAAAAGTGACATTTTATGTCTAGAAAGTCACGTTTCATCAAAAGTACAATAACAAAACTTGTTTCCATTCATCCTGTGTCCCCATACACACTTGTGCTCTTTATCCGCTCAAAACGCTATACAGCGATTGAGAACGCGCTAAGAGCAAAGGAAAGTGGTTTTTCTAACAAACTCAAATAATCAATTGCCCGACCTACTCCAATATGATATTTTTCACATAGTTACACATAATATAGTACTATGAAATGTTTCTGACCTAAAATAATACGACATATGATTGTTTACATTAAAATGTAAAAGTTGATGTTAAAGTGTGATAAGGTGAAAAAAGTGACATTTTATGTCTAGAAAGTCACTTTTCATCAAAAGTACAATAACAAAACTTGTTCCCATTCATCCTGTGTCCCCATACACACTTGTGCTCTTTATCCGCTCAAAACGCTATACAGCGCTTCAGAAGGCGCTAGGAGCAAAGGAAAGTGTTTTTTTCTTACCAACTCAAATAATCAATTGCCCGACCTACTCCAATATGATATTTTTCACAGTTACACAGAATATAGTACTATGAAATGTTTCTGACCTAAAATAATACGAAATATGATTGTTTACATTAAAATGTAAAAGTTGATGTTAAAGTGTGATAAGGTGAAAAAAGTGACATTTTATGTCTAGAAAGTCACTTTTCATCAAAAGTACAGTAATAGATCTTGTTCCGATTCATCCTGTGTCCCCATACACACTTTTGCTCTTAATCCGCTCAAAACGCTATACAGCGATTGAGAAGGCGCTAGGAACAAAGGAAAGTGGTTTTTCTAAGAAACTCATATAATCAATTGCCCGACCTACTCCAATATGATATTTTTCACATAGTTACACATAATATAGTACTATGAAATGTTTCTGACCTAAAATAATACGAAATATGATTGTTTAGATTAAAATGTTAAAGTTGATGTTACAGTGTGGTAAGGTGAAAAAAGTGAAATTTTATGTCTAAAAAGTCACTTTTCATCATCAATGTAAAAGTTGATGTTAAAGAGTGATAAGGTGAAAAAAGTGACATTTTATGTCTAGAAAGTCACTTTTCATCAAAATTACAATACGAAAACTTGTTCCCATTCATCCTGTGTCCCCAAACACTTGTGCTCTTTATACGCTCAAAACGCTGTACAGCGCTAGGAGCAAATGAAAGTGGTTTTTGTAGTAACAAACTCATATAATCAATTGCCCGACCTACTCCAATATGATATTTTTCAAATAGTTACACATAATATAGTACTATGAAATGTTTCTGACCTAAAAGAATACGAAATATGATTGTTTACATTAAAATGTAAAAGTTGATGTTAAAGTTCGATAAGGTGAAAAAAGTGACATTTTATGTCTAGAAAGTCACGTTTCATCAAAAGTACAATAACAAAACTTGTTTCCATTCATCCTGTGTCCCCATACACACTTGTGCTCTTTATCCGCTCAAAACGCTATACAGCGATTGAGAACGCGCTAAGAGCAAAGGAAAGTGGTTTTTCTAACAAACTCAAATAATCAATTGCCCGACCTACTCCAATATGATATTTTTCACATAGTTACACATAATATAGTACTATGAAATGTTTCTGACCTAAAATAATACGACATATGATTGTTTACATTAAAATGTAAAAGTTGATGTTAAAGTGTGATAAGGTGAAAAAAGTGACATTTTATGTCTAGAAAGTCACTTTTCATCAAAAGTACAATAACAAAACTTGTTCCCATTCATCCTGTGTCCCCATACACACTTGTGCTCTTTATCCGCTCAAAACGCTATACAGCGATTGAGAAGGTGCTAGGAGCAAAGGAAAGTGGTTTTTCTAACAAACTCATATAATCAATTGCCTGACCTACTCCAATATGATATTTTTCACATAGTTACACATAATATAGTACTATGAAATGTTTCTGACCTAAAATAATACGAAATATGATTGTTTACATTAAATTGTTAAAGTTGATGTTACAGTGTGGTAAGGTGAAAAAATGAAATTTTATGTCTAGAAAGTCACTTTTCATCATCAATGTAAAAGTTGATGTTCAAGAGTGATGTGGTGAAAAAAGTGACATTTTTTGTCTAGAAAGTCACTTTTCATCAAAATTACAATACCAAAACTTGTTCCCATTCATCCTGTGTCCCCATACACTTGTGCTCTTTTTAGGCTCAAAACGCTATACAGCGCTAGGAGCAAATGAAAGTGGTTTTTTTAACAAACTCATATAATCAATTGCCCGACCTACTCCCAATATGATAGTTTTCACATAGTTACACATAATATAGTACTATGAAATGTTTCTGAGCTAAAATAATACGAAATATGATTGTTTACATTAAAATGTAAAAGTTGATGTTAAAGTGTGATGAGGTGAAAAAAGTGACATTTTATGTCTAGAAAGTCACTTTAAATCAAAAGTACAGTAACAGAACTTGTTCCCATTCATCCTGTGTCCCCATACACACTTGTGCTCTTTATCCGCACAAAACGCTATACAGCGCTTCAGAAGGCGCTAGGAGCAAAGGAAAGTGTTTTTTTCTTACCAACTCAAATAATCAATTGCCCGACCTACTCCAATATGATATTTTTCACAGTTACACAGAATATAGTACTATGAAATGTTTCTGACCTAAAATAATACGAAATATGATTGTTTACATTAAAATGTAAAAGTTGATGTTAAAGTGTGATAAGGTGAAAAAAGTGACATTTTATGTCTAGAAAGTCACTTTTCATCAAAAGTACAGTAATAGATCTTGTTCCGATTCATCCTGTGTCCCCATACACACTTTTGCTCTTAATCCGCTCAAAACGCTATACAGCGATTGAGAAGGCGTTAGGAACAAACGAAAGTGGTTTTTCTAAGAAACTCATATAATCAATTGCCCGACCTACTCCAATATGATATTTTTCACATAGTTACACATAATATAGTACTATGAAATGTTTCTGACCTAAAATAATACGAAATATGATTGTTTAGATTAAAATGTTAAAGTTGATGTTACAGTGTGGTAAGGTGAAAAAAGTGAAATTTTATGTCTAAAAAGTCACTTTTCATCATCAATGTAAAAGTTGATGTTAAAGAGTGATAAGGTGAAAAAAGTGACATTTTATGTCTAGAAAGTCACTTTTCATCAAAATTACAATACGAAAACTTGTTCCCATTCATCCTGTGTCCCCAAACACTTGTGCTCTTTACACGCTCAAAACGCTGTACAGCGCTAGGAGCAAATGAAAGTGGTTTTTGTAACAAACTCATATAATCAATTGCCCGACCTACTCCAATATGATATTTTTCACATAGTTACACATAATATAGTACTATGAAATGTTTCTGACCTAAAAGAATACGAAATATGATTGTTTACATTAAAATGTAAAAGTTGATGTTAAAGTTCGATAAGGTGAAAAAAGTGACATTTTATGTCTAGAAAGTCACGTTTCATCAAAAGTACAATAACAAAACTTGTTTCCATTCATCCTGTGTCCCCATACACACTTGTGCTCTTTATCCGCTCAAAACGCTATACAGCGATTGAGAACGCGCTAAGAGCAAAGGAAAGTGGTTTTTCTAACAAACTCATATAATCAATTGCCCGACCTACTCCAATATGATATTTTTCACATAGTTACACATAATATAGTACTATGAAATGTTTCTGACCTAAAATAATACGAAATATGATTGTTTACATTAAAATGTAAAAGTTGATGTTAAAGTGTGATAACGTGAAAAAAGTGACATTTTATGTCTAGAAAGTCACTTTTCATCAAAACTACAGTAACAGAACTTGTTCCCATTCATCCTGTGTCCCCATACACACTTGTGCTCTTTATCCGCTCAAAACGCTATACAGCGCTAGGAGCAAAGGAAAGTGGTTTTTCTAACAAACTCATATAATCAATTGCCCGACCTACTCCAATATGATTTTTTTCACAGTTACACATAATATAGTACTATGAAATGTTTCTGACCTAAAATAATACGAAATATGATTGTTTACATTAAAATGTAAAAGTTGACTCTATACAAGCTCTTTCACGTTATTACTATTCAATATGCTCTGTTTCACTTGTTCATGACTTAATATGATGTTTCACCTGCTTATGACTCAAAATGATCTGATTCACATGTTTATGACTCTATACGGGATGTTTCACTTCTTTACAATTCACTATGATCTGTTTCACTTGTTTCTGACTTAAATGATCTGTCTCCCTTGTTTATGACTTAAAATGGTACCATGACATGTTTCAGACTCTAAGTGACCTGTTTCACATGTTTATGACTCAAAACGATTTGTTTCACTTATTTACAATTCACTATGATCTCTTTCACTTATTTCTGACTTAAAGGATCCGTTTCAATTGTTTATGACTTAATATGATACTCTGACAATTTCACTTGTTTACGACTTAATATAAGGTGTTGCACATGTTAATGACTCAATACGATGTTTCACATTTTTATGTCTTATGATACTATGAGATGTTTCACGTTTATGACTCAATATAATCTGTTTCATGTGAAACGCAGAGCATGACATAATTCTGTATACCGATAAGAAGCAGTTTGAGGCAGTTCAAAAAGGCTTTGTTTTAGTATCTTGGAAGCTGTTTAGACGAACCTTGAACAGAAAAACATGTTTGTGTCTCTGTGAGCAGATAAACATTCTGCACTGATCTCAGTGACATGACATGGCCTTCTCAGGCGTTATCCTGACATGAAAATGAAACAGAACAAGAACGAACTTATTACAAAGTAAAAATTTGTAATTTCCCTCACATTTCCCCCATTTTATCATTACAAAATATGATAACTAAAATAACAGAAATTACAATGATGTGAATACATCAGAACTGCAGAATCCTTTCACTGTTCAACATTATACAGACATAATGAAGGTGCTAAGGCTGTTTTTGCGGATATAAATGAGCAAGCTCATTTATGGTGAAATGAGAATCATCATGGTCAAGGGAATAGTTACAATAGGTGTGAAATGTATGTCAATGGGTCATCATCGTCAGTGTCGCTGAGAGAATCTGATACCCAGTCAGGTTTAGGATACAAGTCAGGTTGGTCATCATAGGGATAGTAATCAGTCTTTGTCAACATCAGCGTTTGGTCATTAGTGATTTCAACGAGTGAGAGAAACAATACAAGGCAAAATGCTCCGAACGAGAGAAACAATACGAGGCAAAATGAGCAAGACAAGAAGAATTATTGCTCCTATTGGTAGACAGAGATTAATATCCATGAGCCCCATCCACTGAGTTCAGCCAATCAAACCCCATCTCAATAGTCTGTGGAGGGTTGCATATCGCAGAGTGCATATGTTCAATGATAGAATAAACATTGTGTCTGCATGACGAGGTGACGTTGTGTGGACCCCCAGTGTTGTCGGGAACAGTCAGTGATTTGTGAGTTTATTTCTATGACAGGGCTTACTAACAGATACCACCTATACCAGGGGAAGGGTACATGATTAGGAATAGGTTTGAATGTATGAGTGGATGTGCAGGTTGACATCTAATGAGTTGTGTCTAGTCTGCAACAGTAGTCTGTGGTCAGGGAGCTTTGGGGTGTAAGAGGTACGGTAGCAAAGTCACATCATCTAACCTCTGTCCTGGACACACTGCTATATAGTACACACTAATGAAGTTCAGTCCTCCTAAGAGTACAGTTTCCGTGTCGTCAACATTTTCTCCAAAAACTACATGTCTGTGATTTCCCAGGCTACTAGATACCACTTGGTGTCTTGTGTTATATAACCACAAGGAACTGGTGCGAGAATGTGTGTTTGAGTGCAGTGTGTCATGTGTGTGGGTGTCTATATGCAGATATATGCTTGTGAGCGTCGGTCCTCCTAGAGGCCTCTTGATAGAGAATCACTTTCTAGTCCTTCTGTCGAAGTCCCGTCTTCTCCAGCGCATTGCTCGGCTCTGGCACTCTCCTGCAGTGGCTCTCACGCATCCATGTGGCTCTCTGGTTGACTTTCCCTGCTGAATGAGAACCTGCAATAGCCCAGCCCACCGTGGCTTGTTCCACCTGATCCTGTGGAAGTCCTTGATCATGATCCACTCTCCAGGCTTCAGATCATGCAGCGGACCCGTGGCTGGAGCTGGAAGAGCTGCCTTTACCTGCTTGTGAATAGAGTGCAAAGCAGAGGACAGGGTTGCACAGTAACTTAACATAGCATCATCACATGTTGCTGCATCAGGAAGAGGAACTGTCACAGGCCCAATTTCTGTGTGTGGAGGCTGCCCGAATAAGATTTCAAAAGGACTGAGCCCATGCTTGCGTCTCTTTCTTATGCTCATCTGCATTACTACAACAGGTAAAACCTTGATCCACCCTAAACCTGTGTCAACGCAGCACTTACTCAATTTATTCTTTAGAGTTCCGTTTTCCCACTACACTGCCCCACCACTGGCCAGATGGTATGCACAATGTTGTTTCAGATCAATGCCCAAATATTCACTAACCTACTTAAGGGCATGGTTCACAAAAGGTGTGCCATCATCACTGGAGATTATCAATATCACTACCGCATCTGAGTCCTGTTTGGACGTAGGGACATGGCCTTCTCTACCTTCAAACCATGTTATGAGTTGCGCAAACAGCGTAAACAATTATTATTATTATTTTTTTTTAGAATAATTAGAGAAACCAATGCTTTATCACAGCTATCATTCCCCCTTTTGACTCATGATCCCTGCCATGCGTCAACTTTGAAGACAAGGACAGCCCTGGGGGCACCGCCAAACTCCATCAACAACCGTGCAGCCTGCTTTGCGCCACACAGCCTTTTCCTCCACCGTAGCTTGTGCTTGAAGGTCTGAAAGCTGTAAAGAAGGAATGATTATTTTCTTTTGAGTTTTGGGACCATAGATGCAGCTGCTTGCTTTGCTGTACTGTCTGCTCGAGCTTTCCTAGGAAACATGGTCTAATTTGTTAGTGTGTGAATCACATTTGCATACTGCAAGAATTTTGGGGAGTAGGACTACATCCAGCAGCTCAGAGACTAGTTTGTGGTGGGCTATGTGTGTTCCAGAAATCGTCAGAAAGTTCCTGTTTCTCCAAATTGTTCCAAAATCATGTACTACCTCAAAGGCATATCTACTGTCTGTGTAGATATTTACTGACTGTCCCTCAGCATGTTTTCACGCCTCTATGAGGGCATACAGTTCTGCTGCTTGTGCTGAAATGCTTGAGGGGAGACTTCCTGGCAGACTGTCTCGTGTGCAGTTACATGTGGATTGCAGATACTCTTTCAGCGGAGAGATTCTTTCCCTTCACAGAAATGTCATGCCTCAGAAATCTCACTTCTTGTTGTACATACTTTAATTGGGAGAGACTGGCTGTGTGTCCCTCTTTGGCAAGATGCTGCAACAATTGAATGGTGTCAGTTTCACACTGCGCCCTTGAGAAAGTGGTAGAGGTGTTAAGCTGTCCTATAGCAATTGGTTGTATATCATTAGTGACTCACAATATCCCTAACACAAGTGAGTGAAAGTGTAAGGATGTCCATCAAATATGAATGCAAACCGAAACTGATTTTATTTATCAAGAGATGTACTGAAAAAATGCATTAGCTAAATCTATGACTGAAAACCATTTGCTATTTGCTGGAACCTGGATTAATATAGTGTAAGAATTTGGCACGTCTGGAGATCTCTATTTGACTGCTGCATTAACCACTTGCAAATCTTGTACAAATCACCACTCATCAGGTTGCAGGTTTTTTTTTTTTTTTTTTTGGCTTCTCACACTGGAAATATCAGAGTGCGCACTGACGAATTAGGACAGGGAACAATGACCCCTGCCTCCAAAAATGAATTGAAATCTGGTCTAATGCCCTCAATAGCTTCTGATTTAAGAGGGTATTGAGATTGTGGGTGTATCTCTAGTGGTGTAGGGCTTGTCCCAAGCTTCAGAAACATTCCTTTGTCATGACAAATAACACCACGGTTAACCTTGCACATTTCCAGAAATAACTTTTTACAAAATCCTAGTGTCGGGCTGTACCATGTTGGAGGTGGGTTTCTGTTCCCAATCTGTAATTTTCCCACTCTCACATAATCTGACTCACGGTCCCACATCTTTCTACTGTTTGTTCATTATTTTGGCTAATGAGACATGGGGTGCTGATTCTGGGATGAAAAATGCACGCAACTGTGTGTCACTCAGTTTGACTGAACATGCACAAAATTTGTCACACCAATATAGGTACAGCCCTTCACTTTCTGGGATATCCTTAAACCATTCTTTATCAAAATTAAAGTCTCTTCCTTCATGCACTTGCACAGCACAATGAAGGGCAGAGGACAGCATAAAATCAATAGTTGTCCTTCATCTTATCATGAGCCAATGTCAACAAACGAGCACAGGCTCCAGGCTTGTTATGCATGAACCATTGATAAAGACAGAGCTCTGTTTCCTTAACAAATGGCATTCCCAAAGGTGAGTCCTCAGTTATTATTACTCCCTGAGTTGAGGACATAAAATTTAAATGTAAAACACACATTAAGTCCCTGCCCAGTAAACTAAATGGGCATGAAGACGAAATTAGGTCTAATACTGAATGTCCTGTTGCACCCATGGAGTGCAGTGACTGTGAACTCGTTTTCGGGGATAGTTTTATTACTGAATACGTTGCTCCTGAATCTTAGCAAAAATGTGATACTTTGCCCATTAACTACAAGAGATATACATGGTAACTGTGTAAAAGGAGAGGCATTATACTTTAAAAGGTCAAGGGTCATGACTGGTTCAGACATTTGTGAATTGTCAGTCTGCCTAATGTTGGATGTGTGCATATATTTCTGTTCTTTGTGAGCTAACTGAAAGTTTGAGTGTCTGATGTCACCTCTTCTGTTCCCAGGTGCCTCACCCTTCCCTTAACTCCGCCCGTCAGTTTGCTTCTGCTCTGGACAGTCTCTTACAAAATATCCAACTTTTCCGCAGTTCTAACAGTTTAATCCTGGTCCATAGCCGTGGCGGCCGGGTCTTCCTCGCTCACGGCCCTTTGGCTTTCCTCTGTATGGCGCACCTCTTCCTCTGGGTTGTTGTGTCCACTGGGGCTGCACGCTAACAGATGGTTAGTGAGGCTGTGTGTAGGTCATTTCTCCTCGTCTCTGTCTTTCTGTCCTTTGCGTCTTGTAGGAACTTCTCTGCATGGTTTGCATACCTCTTCACTTGTGTGAGGTTTAAGGTGTCCTGGGAGATACATTTGTAACCCTTATTACGAGGTAGTAAGAATGTACATAGGTGTAGTAGTCTAAAGAAGTCTTAGAGGTTATCAGTAATATGAGTTTGGACCAGAATCAGAAGATGCTAAATTGTTAAGAGCCTGAGATTTGAAGGTCAATAAAAAGAATACCACACCAGAATGACAGTTTGCATAAAATGTATTACATACACAGGGCTGGTACATACATATACAAAAAGTTATGAAAAAATAACAAACTAAAATAATAAAGTGCACACGTAAATAAATCCTCTTTTAAATTCCCTTGAGCTCAGTTTGTCCTCAGTTTCACTTTGTTGACAAGAGTTCAGTTACCAACGCTGGGCCCTTTTTAGTTCGTGTTAGTGTTTGTCCTACCACCATGAAGATGAAGAGCCTGGCAATCCGTCTAAAGTCAGTCACAAACACACCCGGACTGGGAATCTACGAATCTCTGAAAGAACGCCTGGAACGTGAGGATTTGTATCATTCCGTGGAAAGGATCTCCGCACGATGTTTCCAACTCTTTACCAAAACCTGACCTATAAATAAGGCCAGATCATTTCTCTCAATTACCATTCAGTGAATAAATTGACTGCTACAGGTTACTATAAAATAAAATGAGATAATACTTCAGGACACCTATAATGCAATGTCAAAATCTCTCTCTCTCATTGTACAACAACTCTTATGTTTCTTCACAGATATCAAAACTATATGAATTTCTCTCCAGTATCCAAAGTACATTTACATCACAAATTACATCCTTCATAAAAACACACATTTCTAACTAAAGTTGTATGAAACCTTAGTAACGTTAGCAGTATGAAGAATAAAACTGCATGAATTTCATGTAAACATCGATCAACTTGTATTACTTTAAATTGGAGGCATTAAAGTGTTAGCGTGCTTATTTATCCCCCTCTGCGCCGGTAACAGTAGAAAGAATGCACTAAAAATTGTACCTCTTTAACCTCCAGTAACACAATTAAATCCACGACTTTTAACATAATTATTTAACTAACTAACCATTTAGCAACAGTAGGGAAAAGGCAGTGTTTTCAAAGGCATTAAACAGTAGTCCGCTAGCCTATTGTGGCTAATTACCATATTAGCATTTGAATCCAGCAGGCTCACATTAGCTTTCCACCATTAGCACCTTTGCATTGCTTACCCATAAGCGCCAATTAGCATAAATGCTAGCGAACTCATAGTAAACTCAGCAGGCTAGGTTAAATACCAATGGGCATCAAAAACCTGAGGCCTGTTAGCATGGATGCTAGCGAACTCATAGGCCTAGCGCCAGGTAAACAACTCACCATTTTAGCAGAATTCACTGCCTTTAGCTCCGTGACAGTGGATTCACGCACAGCTCTCTTTTACTCTCTATATTACAACAATGTATAGTCAGTATAAGCAATAATGAGTACAGAACTTGTTTAATTCACTCCATGTCGTTTTTGGTCTTACCAAGTGGATAACGCAACCTCCTATACTCAGGTGCAAGCACCAAAAGAACGTGCAGAGACACTAACCTAGAGGTGTAACTGTAGCAGAGCCTAGCTGGCAGCTGATTGGTCAGCTCACTGCCTCATAGAGTTCACCCATTTGCGCACTTACAAATCAATCAAAGATAACAAGAAAATCAATGTTAACACTTTTGTGACTTGGTTAGACAGCTAAATAGTGTTTCTCATTATTAAGCCTGGGCTACACATTGTTGTTTGATTATAGCGGCAATTTCTGCTTTCATGCATAAAGCTGTTTCTGAGATGTGCCTCCAATGCTGTGACGGCCGCCTGCACATCTGCCAGAGCGTCGGGTTTCTGCAAGCCTGAGTTTGCATCATGGATCTCAGTGAGCCTGGACATGTACTGTGATACAGTCTCTGAGTCTTGTTGTTTACACATCGCTATTTTTGTCATGTCCATTCCCACAGGAAAGGTGTTCGTCAGCCTCTGCTGGAGCGCCGCGATTTGTGCTCTGTACCTTGCGTTGACTTCATCATCCCACTGTGGGTTGATCAGGTGGACATCGTTCTCTGGGAATTCAGGTGAAACCTTAACCCAGTCAGTGCTAAGTTTCGCCATGAGCAGTCGTCTTAGTTCATGAGTGGTGGGTCTGAATTCTCTGCAAAATATCTGAAGTTCATCCCCAAACTTTCATCCGCCTACTTCACGGAGAGCCGGCAGATGCGTCATGCTGCTCCTGATGTCTTCCAATGTCCAAGGTCTGTGAACTAGCATAGGGCCTTCTTCTCCGGCCACTTATAGCATTGGGGCATCTAACACGGCGTGCACTGTACATTCTCTGTCCAATTTTGTTGGTCTGAAGCCCTCAGGCAGCAACGTTTTTGGTCCCTTCACATGGAATCTCATGTGTAACGTGAGCATAGTTTGGTGGGGGTTGGTGGCTAAGTTCTGACAGTTTCTGATAGAGTGGCATAGGCTGGGCCGCCTCATTGTGAAGAGGTGCCTCTGAAACTGCAGGTTCCTCCCTCCCTACTGGCTGTGGGTGTTGAGGTGGGGCAGAGTCCAGTTCGGGATCGGCTTTCTGCAATTTAGCACACTGAGAAACAGGTGAGGGCCCTACCTGACATTTTTTCCTCTCTTTTATGTGCCTTGCGCTGCCATTCAGTAAATGCCTTCCAGTCAGCCAAAAACTGCACTTCACTCTTTGTTTTAGGGATCTCTCTCTCCTTTGGCTCTAAATTAATTAAGTTAACATGCTATGAAAATCAAGTGAATATGCATTCTCGTGCACAGACAGAAAAGGTTCAAAATGTGTGCCAAATCTCTAGACATTTATTAATCATATAACTTATAGGTTCAGTAGAGCAAACCTTAAGAATGTTACAGCTTTCTCCTTTATATATATATATATATATATATATATATATATATATATATATATATATATATATATATATATATATAGTATCTCACAAAAGTGAGTACACCACTTACATTTTTGTAAATATTTGATTATATCTTTTCATGTGACAACACTGAAGAAATGACACATTGCTATAATGTAAAGTAGTGAGTGTACAGCTTGTATAACAGTGTAAATTTGCTGTCCCCTCAAAATAATTAAACACACAGCCATTAATGTCTAAAATGCTGGCAACAAAAGTGATACATCCCTTAGTGAAAATGTCCAAATTGGGCCCAATTAGCCATTTTCCCACCCTGGTGTCATGTGACTTGTTAATGTTACAAGGTCTCAGGTGTGAATGGGGAGCAGGTGTGTTAAATTTGGTGTCATCGCTCTCACACTCCCTCATACTGGTCACTGGAAGTTCAACATGGCACCTCATGGCAAAGAACTCTGAGGATCTGACAAAAAGAATTGTTGCTCTACATAAAGATGGCCTAGACTATAAGAAAATTGCCAAGACCCTGACACTGAGCTGCAGCACGGTGGCCAAGACCATATAGCGGTTTAACAGGACAGGTTCCACTCAGAACAGGCCTCGCCATGCTTGACCAAAGAAGTTGAGTGCACCTGCTCAGCGTTATATCCAGGGGTTGTCTTTGGGAAATAGACATATGAGTGCTGCCAGCATTGCTGCAGAGGTTGAAGAGGTGGGGGACAGCCTGTCAGTGCTCAGACCATTCGCCGCACACTGCATCAAATTGGTCTGCATGGCTGTCGTCCCAGAAGGAAGCCTCTTCTAAAGATGATGCACAAGAAAGCCTGTAAACAGTTTGGTGAAAACAAGCAGACTAAGGACATGGATTACTGGAACCATGTCCTGTGGTCTGATGAGACCAAGATAAACTTATTTGGTTCAGATGGTGTCAAGCGTGTGTGGCGGCAACCAGGTGAGGAGTACAAAGACAAGTGTGTCTTGCCTACAGTCATGCATGGTGGTGGGAGTGTCATGGTCTGGGGCTGCATTTCCCAATTGGGACATTTTCATTTAGTGGTGTACTCACTTTTGTTGCCAGTGGTTAGACACTAATGGTTGTGTGTTGAGTTATTTTTAGGGGACAGCAAATTTAGACTGTTATACAAGCTGTACACTCACTACTTTACATTGTAGCAAAGTGTCATTTCTTCAGTGTTGTCACATGAAAAGATGTAATCAAATATTTATAAAAATGTAGGCATGTACTCACTTTTGTGAGATACTGTATAACAGTGTAAGTGACATTATAGAGAGTATAAGTGACAAGTGCACACTTGGAACAGCAGACTGGGGAAAATTTCAGGAAGAAAGTACTAGAGATCCAAGTCAAATTAATTTTTAAATGGATGTTGAAACATTAGAGTACAAAATAAAGCAAGGTATAATATTGGCAGCAACAGAGGCCATTCCAAAGAGTAAATGGAAAAATAAATAGAAAGTAATGCCATGGTGAGATGATAAAGGCAAGGAAGGACACATAATTTCAGAACATGGTTCAGTATAAACAAGCTCAGGCAGAAGTAATGAGGACAGTAAGACAAGCAAAAAGGACATTTTGGAGAACATATTGTGATTCAATTGGAAACACAACTCTGACATGGGGGGGGGGGGGGGGGGGTAGAGGAGAATGGAATTATCCAGTTATGATCATAATCATGACAGTTATTTCAGAAATGAAACTGCAGAAACTAACACAGAATAGGTAGAACTGATGGCAAAAGCATTTGTTAAAAAATAAATAGTTCCAATAATTTAACAGAGGAAGGAAAAGAGGTAGAAAAAGAATAAAGGAAGAGAACATGAATGCATTACGCTGGAAAAAATAGTGGAGATGGAGAACAAGATGCATCTTTTAGCACAGAGGACATTGAATAGGACAGAGAACACTGCACCAGGGAAAAACAAAGAATGTTACAATATGCTAAAACATGTCCAGAAAGTCAGGAGAAATTATTGATATTATATAACAGTGTCGGAGGACGGTAGATTACCAAAAAGTTGGAAAGAGGCAGTAATTATCCCAGTAAGGAAGCCTGGAAAGTTCCAAGTAGACCGGGGAATTATAGGCCAATTGCATTAAAGTTACATATGTAAATTAATGGATCTCATGATAAATGAAAGAGTTATGTATTTTTTGGAGAATAAATATATAAAGGGTAGATGTCAAAGCAGATTCAAAAAAATAAGAAATACAATGGATCCTGTAATAAATTTGGAGGATGAGATTAGAATAGCCCAAGTAAACGAAGAGATAGCGGGAGCAGTGTTTTTGATGTGGAGAAATCATGACATGATGTGGAGGGAGGAACTTTTAATTAAATTGGATCTAATGGGAATTAGAGGGAAAATGTTTAATTGGATCATGGATTTCTTAGATGGAAGGACTATACAGGTAAAGATATGTCACGAATCGTGATGGAGCAGAGATAAGGCGAATGCAAGTGCAGGATAACAGTTGTTTATTCGTAGAGACACAGGCAGACAAATCCTAAACGTGATCCAAAACGTAATCCATAAACATGCAAGAGGTCAGGCGATTGGCAAACAGGCATACCCGAGGCAATGCAGGAATCTAGGTCGTTACACAAAACAAGACGAACTAAGGCGAGGGACTGGAAGCGGATAATCCAGCGCGAACTCACTTTTGGCTATGGCTACGATGCGAACTAAACTAACGCTAAACATTTACTTACTATTACGACTTCTTAATCTTCCGCGTTGTGTGCTGGGAGGCACGCGCTATATATGCCGACATGATCAGCGTCTCAACTGCTATCAGCTGAGAGCAATTCAGACCCATGTGAATTCAAAGCCAATGACGGAACAGGGAGGAGACATGACAGACAAACAAAACACACGTGTCCCAATGTCACTACAGTCAACAGCAGAAAAGCAGGTGCTCGCGCATTCGCGCTTAGAGCACGCTGCTTCAAGGGGGAATCGTGACAGAACCCCCCTCCAAAGGCACTCCTCCCGGAGTGCCATGAGTCATCCCATTTCATTGGCGGCCCCGGCCCCCTGGGCTGAATTTCCCGAGCAGAGCCAGGAAACTGCACAGAGCAGGGAAGCAGGGCGACGTCCTTGGCGGAGCAGGAAGGCAGAGCGACGTCCTCGGCGGAGCAGGGAAGCAGGGCGACGTCCTCGTCGGCGCCTGAAAGCGGAGCGAAGTCCCCTGTGAGGCCAGGGAGAGGAGCGTGGGTCTCCTCGCAGCATTAGAGGGGAACGCTATCTGCCATGGAGCAGGGTGGCCGAGCGACGTCCACAGCTGAACAGGGAGGCTGAGTTTACTAGGTGAACCTTGGGCATGGGCGGAGCTTGGCTGTGCGTGTCAGCAGACTGGGGCGCGGGCGGAGCTTGGCTGTGCGTGTCAGCAGACTGGGGCGCGGGCGGAGCTTGGCTGTGCGTGTCAGCAGACTGGGGCGCGGGCGGAGCTTGGCTGTGCGTGTCAGCAGACTGGGGCGCGGGCGGAGCTTGGCTGTGCGTGTCAGTGGGCTGAACTTGGGTGACCGGGTCGGTAGACTAGCATTTGGTCATTAGGCTGAGATATTGGCAGAGCTTGGGAAACTGGATCAGCAGGCTTGAACGTGAGCTCAGGGACGTGAAGCTTGGCTTGGGCGTCGGAGCCTGGAGACTTGGCTTGGGCGTCAGAGCCTGGAGGCTTGGCTTGGGCGTCAGGGACTGGAGGCTTGGCATGGACATCAGGGACTGGAGGCTTGGCTTGGACATCATGGACTGGAGGCTTGACTTGGACCTTCCTGACTTGGGACTTGACTGGGACTTGGACCTTCCTGACTTGAGGCTTGACTTGGACATCAGGGACTGGAGGCTTGACTTGGACATCAGGGACTGGAGGCTTGACTTGGACATCAGGGACTGGAGGCTTGACTTGGACATCAGGGACTGGAGGCTTGACTTGGACATCAGGGACTGGAGGCTTGACTTGGACCTTCCTGACTTGGGACTTGACTGGGACTTGGACCTTCCTGACTTGAGGCTTGACTTGGACATCAGGGACTGGAGGCTTGACTTGGACCTTCCTGACTTGGGACTTGACTGGGACTTGGACATCAGGGACTGGAGGCTTGACTTGGACATCAGGGACTGGAGGCTTGACTTGGACATCAGGGACTGGAGGCTTGACTTGGACCTTCCTGACTTGGGACTTGACTGGGACTTGGACCTTCCTGACTTGAGGCTTGACTTGGACATCAGGGACTGGAGGCTTGACTTGGACCTTCCTGACTTGGGACTTGACTGGGACTTGGACCTTCCTGACTTGAGGCTTGACTTGGACATCAGGGACTGGAGGCTTGACTTGGACATCAGGGACTGGAGGCTTGACTTGGACATCAGGGACTAGAGGCTTGACTTGGACCTTCCTGACTTGGGACTTGACTGGGACTTGGACCTTCCTGACTTGAGGCTTGACTTGGACATCAGGGACTGGAGGCTTGACTTGGACCTTCCTGACTTGGGACTTGACTGGGACTTGGACATCAGGGACTGGAGGCTTGACTTGGACATCAGGGACTGGAGGCTTGACTTGGACATCAGGGACTGGAGGCTTGACTTGGACCTTCCTGACTTGGGACTTGACTGGGACTTGGACCTTCCTGACTTGAGGCTTGACTTGGACATCAGGGACTGGAGGCTTGACTTGGACCTTCCTGACTTGGGACTTGACTGGGACTTGGACCTTCCTGACTTGAGGCTTGACTTGGACATCAGGGACTGGAGGCTTGACTTGGACATCAGGGACTGGAGGCTTGACTTGGATTTCAGAGTTGAGCTCTGCATGAAGTTGCCTGTAGTAGTGGGTAAACGGCAGGGCAGGTTCACCTTCCAGACTTACCCCCCTGAGAAGTTGTTCTAGCTCCCCCTTCGCCTCCAGACTCCCGAATCGCATCATGAATTCCCCCACAAACTGTTCTACACTGTCCAGGTTCCTACAGTGCTTATCCAGTTTAAGCTGCACCCATTGATGGGCCGGTCCAAAGAACCGGGACCACATGAATCGGAGCCAGTGCTTCTCCTCTGGCTTAGGGTCTGACAGGCTGGAGAAATAGAATTGACAATCTACCAGGAAATACTCTGGGGCACCGAAAAATCCGTCAAATGGATCAGGAAGCTCCATAATTGTCCATTGTGGGAAGTGGACTGAGTCCATAGCAGGGACGGTGGGCGTCAGGTTCCGGGTTCTGCGTCTCCTCCGTTCTCCTGCTGCATCCATGTTTCAGCGGAAGATTCTGTCACGAATCGTGACGGAGCAGAGATAAGGCGGATGCAAGTGCAGGATAACAGTTGTTTATTCGTAGAGACACAGGCAGACAAATCCTAAACGTGATCCAAAACGTAATCCATAAACATGCAAGAGGTCAGGCGATTGGCAAACAGGCATACACGGAGCAAGGCAGGAATCTAGGTCGTTAAACAAAACAAGACAAGACACGAACTAAGGCGAGGGACTGAACGCGGATAATCCGCCGCGACGCGATCTAAACTAACGCTAATCATTTACTTACTATTACGACTTCTTAATCTTCCGCGTGCTGGGAGGCACGCGCTATATATGCCGACATGATCAGCGTCTCAACTGCTATCAGCTGAGAGCAATTCAGACCCACGTGAATTCCCAGCCAATGACGGAACAGGGAGGAGACATGACAGACATAAACAAAACACACGTGTCCCAATGTCACTACGGTCAACAGCGGAAAAGCAGGTGCTCGCGCATTCGCGCTTAGAGCACGCTGCTTCAAGGGGGAATCTTGACAAGATAGGGGCTAGTCTTACCAAATCAATATAATGTAGAAAACGGGACACCGCAAGGGAGTGTAATCAGCCCAAATTTATTTTCCATTATGATTAATGATCTATACTCAGAGCTCCCAGTGGATATGGGGAGGTCCCTATTTGCGGATGATGGCGCTATACAGAAGAGATGAAGAAATGGTGAATTTATAAATAAGAAATTACAAGAGTGAATTGATCAAGTTGAAAAGTGAGGAACAAGTGGGGATTTAAGTTCTCAGTAGAAAAAAACAAAAGCAATGACCTTTACAAATAAAAAGAACGGTAAGGAATAGAGATGCATCAATGTATCGGCCAATTCAGTATCTGCCCTTATGAATATAAAGTCTGGTGTAACTAGAAGCAATCAGGAATTACTTTATGAGATTTTATTTACAAACTTAAGAATAAGCAGGAAAGGGAGACGCATTACATTTATCTGGATACCAGCACATGTGGGCATCCAGAGACACGAGAAAGTAGACAGATTGGCAAAAGAAGCAACAAAAAAAGAACATGTTCAGGTCCAAATTAAATCACTTACGTGGTATACAAACTCTGTCTTAGCCAATTGTAACGCAGGAGGCAGTGTACTACTAGCCAATCCCAGCATTTGAGGCGGGACTTGTCGGAATACGAGTGGGAAACAAAATCCGGTTATTAGAAGAACCGGTATTGATGTGGAGAGTAGGCGGTCTTTCAGGATCTCGTTCCTTCATTCAATTACAGCAGTCACGCTGCATGGCAGACGAGTCTTCCTGCATTAAGGTGAGAATATTTGATTATTAGCGAATGTTGTCGATTAAATTCGTTCACGGTGATAGTGTATAGTAGCTACAGCAAAGATAAGTCATCAATTGAATGTTCTTGTCGCTTCACCATGTAAACTAGTAGCGGCATGTTCTGATGCAATTGTTGTTGTTGTTTTTTTTTTTTCAAGTAATCGATCGGTAATTTAGCTATAATATAAATGGTTTCCCTCTGACGTGTTTAACCTCCGCGACTATAGCGCGAGGCATCGCTGCTCGCTAACTTTCACAAAAAATAACGATTTAATCAGCGCCGTTACTTTACTAGTCTATAAAGACACCTCTGGCATCTTAGTTCAGTATACAACAGGATTTTGGATGTGCATATATAACACTTTCCGGCCAGCAATAAAATGTGACCTCAGAACGCACCTGGCGCGTGACAATCTGACCCTGCGGCAGTAACACGGCGCGCGAGCTGCTCGCTACTTTTCACAAATACACCTTTTGTGAAGCTCGTTCATACCATCTACTCCAGAATATTTGTGCGCGTGTGCATTACGGTTTACGGTAGCCTGTTTATGACGTGCGTAGAAAATACAGTTCGCTCTTTCAGATTCATGAAGCACATCATACCCCCAAAATCGGTCGAACTATAGGAAAGTCTTAAATATAATCGAAAGGGATAACTGCTTATTGCACAGAAAAGCCCATAATATTCTGGTCAATTGTCCTATATCCTGAATTTATATATTCTGTAAAGCTGCTCTGGGGCAATGTCCATTGTTAAAAGTGCTGTACATATAATTGAATTGAAATTAAAAATTTCATATTAAATGTTCACTAAATCAAATTTTAAAGATTTAAATTTATTTATGAAGAGAACTTCAGGTACATCATAGTTTTACTTCATACAGGCCCTTCTGTAAGTATTTTGTAGGCTTGTAGATAAGCTTGTTTCAGTTGTTAGGTCATCAGTCTGTGAACACACAGTGTGTTTTGTGGCCACCTGTATTATCAGTTTGTCTTCTGTATAAAACTCTTATTTACGGAACAAAACACTACTTTCCTAGTTTTTTTTTTTTTTTTTTTTAAATATATACCTACAGTCATGTGCAAAAAATAATTACACCCCATGAAAATTGTTGGCTTTTTTTTTTACATATATGGAAAAGCAAACATTTGGTCATCTTTGAAACAGTGCCTATTAATAAAGTTGATATAATTGAACAGAACCACAAGGAAAAGTAGTTTTTCTATCATTTATTCAACAGAAATATCAATACACATGATATTCTTCTGTGGGAAAAAAGTAAGTACACCCTTGGCCTCAGAAGCTAGTATTGCCCCCTTTAGCAGAAATAACCTCTTGTAGGTGTTTTGCATAATTGTCCACCAGGCTTGCTGGAGTTTTTGACCACTCTTCCATGTGATTTTCTTTCAGTTGCAAGGTATTTGAGGGTTTTCTTGCATGTTCTGTCCATTTCACATCCCCCTACAACATTTAAATGGGCTTCAAATCTGGGCTTTGACTCAATGAATGCAAAATGTTAAGTCCCTGAAGCAGCGAAGCCATTATATTTCATTATGTTTCCACCACCGTGGAAATAGGGCTGCACAATTAATTGAATATTGATCTCGATTATGATTTCGACTGCCTATGATTACATGAACATGATTGACTGCGATATTGACGGTTAAAGTTTGTCCTCTTCTCATAGAAAACGCTGCTGCATATGAAATCAAGCACTTCCCAAACTTACAGCCAGTCACTATAGAGTGGCGCAGGGATGATGTCATTTTGTAATGCCAAAACCTGGAAGTGAGTTAGCATTTTAGCCCTTCCGGTTCCATCGTCCTGAAGTCAGTGGGTTTTTGGAGTGGGGTTTTGGTTAAAACCCTGAAATAAGCTCTGTGGTGAACACAAGCTCAAAATATTTTCACGTTTAATTCTACGACATAAAATATGCCAGTAATACCCCACTCATGACTTTTTAAAGCTTGAAAAAGGCGGTTGCTAAGAAGTTGATAAATGGGACTATAGATGTTGTTTAATGTCCCTGATGTCATCACGCCGAACAGGAAAAAACTTTGCAGATAAACAGCTTCAGGTATGCAGTGCACAGTTACCAAAAAAACTTGGAAGAAGATTCATCCTCAGAGTAAATCCGTATTATGGAAAATGTTTTAAATACAGTTTGGGAAAGTTGTCAGAAGCTTGGTGATGGTGACATTGAAGTCAAGCAACCATGGTGTAGTTCGTTTATAGCATACAGTTAGGTTTTTATTTCTGGCGATTGTATTTAGGCTCCAAAATTCATAAGTTGTGTTCATTCGTTTGAAATCTGTGCCACTTGTAGATGATTTTTCATACAGTGGAATGATGTATTTCAAATAATTTGGAGATCCTTTTAAACTCCTTGCTTTTCAGAATGCTAGATTTTGTCTTCTTGCACCTTTTTAACCAGTATGAGTTTCTAGTTAAATTCTAGCCCTTGCCAGGTCTGAACCACTTGGCATCCAGTGTTTGGGCTGAAGTATCTTGGTGCTTAGCAGAATTCATGATGCTCTCAATCTTTACAAGAGTCCCTGAACCCCTGAATTCAGATGCTACATGTAGTATTTCTTCTTTCTCGCAACACTTGCAACACAAATCACGATGTTATTATAGTACAATGTGACATCTAAACTCTAAACCTCTATAAACATCTAAAGACTGTTGTTGTTTCAGAGCTTGCAGCAGGTTCAGATATGTGTTGTTTTGCTAACTCTACATGCAAAATATCCCCTTTCTTTCTCATATATCTTCGCAGTAACAGAATACAACAATATTTTTACTAGAGTTCTGTGTCTAGTCAAGGTTGAGGCTTGCTTAGGCTGCAAGAAACAGTGAAGCAGAAGTTTGGTAAGTAAAATGACTTTGCAGATTAAGAAGTTCCACACTTATTTTTCCTGGTGTAACCAGTCGTCAGTAGGAAACACTTAAAGACAGAGGAATGTTAATGTTTCTTTCACATGTTTCTTGTTCATTATTTTACCATAAACATTGAAGAGAAATCACCGAACTCTCAGAATTTTATATATATATGTATGTGTGTGTGTGTGTGTGTATATATATATATATATATATATATATATATATATATATATAATGAAGAAATTTAATGACAAAATAAATAAGAAATCAAATGGAAATTGTGTGTCATGAAAGTTTTATAATGAGGTACTAAAATCTAGTCCAGAACAAAATACAAAGTTATTACTGTTCAAGTGTAAAGTGACAGGGTCTCATCTTAGGATATTTATTAATATTAAGTGTCTGCAATAGTAGTTTTGTGTGTTTATATTAGCACAATTCTGTGTGCCATGTATACCCATGACCCCCTTCTGTGTGCCATATTTACCCATGATCCCCCTCTCTTTGTCTCTGTGTGCCATGTTTACCCATGATTCCCCTCTGTGTCTCTGTGTGCCATGTATACCCATGACCCCCTTCTCTGTATGCCTTTTTCACCAATGATCCCCATGTAAATGCACTTTAAAACAAAGATACACATGGGCTATAACGTAATATGAAACGGCTACTTTTTTATCTACATAATGTCTTACTCTTAAGTAGGTTATTTAATATCATTTATTAAATAAGTTTTTTTTTTTTTTTTTTTTTAAACCTTCAAGTTTAAAGGTTTAAGGTTATTTTTTGTTAAGAAATAGCAATACTACATATACTACAAGTATTTTTGATCAGGAAAACCAAGCATTATTAAAAAAAAAAAACATTTTGTGTATGTTATAAATAATACGGTAATTGTTGGAAATTTAGTTTTCAAGAAGAAGTCAAATATACACTGATCAGCCATAACATTAAAACCTAATATTGTGTAGGCCCACTTTGTGTCACCAAAACAGCTCTGAGCCATCAAGGCATGGACTCCAAGACCTCTGAAGTGTGCAGTGGTATCTGGCACCAAGACGTTAGTAGCAGATCCTTTAAGTCCTGTAAGGTGTGAGGTGGGGCCTCCATGGATCAGACTTGTTTGTCCAGCACATCCCACAGGCGCTTGATCAGACTGAAATCTGGGGAATTTGGAGGCAAAGTCAACATCCTGAACTCTTTCTCATATTCCTCAAACCATTCCTGAACAATTTTTGCAATGTGGCAGAGCGCATTATCCTGCTGAAAGAGGGAATACTGTTGTACTGTGTACTTGGTCTCTAACAATGTTTCCAAGGTTTCCCAGCAGAACATTGCTGAAAGCATCACACTGGCTTCTTCCCATAGTGCATCCTGGTGCCATCTCTTCCCCAGGTAAGCACCGCACATGGACCTGGCCATCCACATGCTGTAAAAGAAAACATGATCCATCAGAACAGGCCACTCTGACCGGTCTGCAGCTTTGCAGCCCCATACACAGCAAACTGTGATGTCCTGTGTGTTCTGACACCTTTCTATCATAGACAGCATGAACTTTTTCAGTAATTTGTGTTACAGTAGCTCTTCCGTGGGATAGTCTTCACTCCCTACACACATGAATGTGCCTTGGGTGGCCATGACCCTGTCACCAGTTGTCCTTACACTTTTTGTAAGTACTAGCCACTGCACACCGGAGGAAATTAAAATTATTTTGTTTTAAAATAAAATCCACAAACTGAGAGTTACAAATATAAAGTTCAGACTAAAACTTTATGGACTACACAACTGTTTGTCCAAAACAGAAAAGAACCCAACACACATACAAGAATATATATTATTAATTTAGGACTGTAGTTTAATTCTGTGCTTTTTGTGAATCCATAAAAAAAAATGCAAAAGTACATAATATAAACTAACTAAATAAGATATATATTAATATTAGTATCTCACAAAAGTGAGTACACCCCTCACATTTTTGTAAATATTTGATATCTTTTCATGTGACAACACTGAAGAAATGACACTTTGCTACAATGTAAAGTAGTGAGTGTGCTTGTGTAACAGTTTAAATTTGCTGTCCCCTCAAAATAACTCAACACACAGTCATTAATGTCTAAACCGCTGGCAACAAAAGTGAGTACAACCCTAAGTGAAAATGTCCAAATTGGGCCCAAAGTGTCAATATTTTGTGTGGCCACCATTATTTTCCAGCACTGCCTTAACCCTCTTGGGCATGGAGTTCACCAGAGCGTCACAGATTGCCACTGGAGTCCTCTTCCACTCCTCCATGACGACATCACGGAGCTGGTGGATGTTAGAGACCTTGTGCTCCTTCACCTTCTGTTTGAGGATGCCCCACAGATGCTCAATAGGGTTTAGGTCTGGAGACATGCTTGGCCAGTCCATCACCTTCACCCTCGGCTTCTTTAGCAAAGCAGTGGTCGTTATCATGCTGGAATACTGCCCTGTGGCCCAGTCTCCGAAGGGAGGGGATGATGCTCTGCTTCAGTATGTCACAGTACATGTTGGCATTCATGGTTCCCTCAATGAACTGTATCTCCCCAGTGCCAGCAGCACTCATGCAGCCCCAGACCATGACACTCCCACCACCATGCTTGATTGTCGTTAAGACACATTTGTCTTTGTACTCCTCACCTGGTTACCGCCACACACGCTTGACACCATCTGAACCAAATAAGTTTATTTTGGTCTCATCAGACCACAGGACATGGTTCCAGTAATCCATGTCCTTAGTCTGCTTGTCTTCAGCAAACTGTTTGCGGGCTTTCTTGTGCATCATCTTTAGAAGAGGCTTCCTTCTGGGACGACAGCCATGCAGACCAATTTGATGCAGTGTGCAGCGTATGGTCTGAGCACTGACAGGCTGACCCCCCCCACCCCTTCAACCTCTGCAGCAATGTTGGCAGCACTCGTACGTTTATTTCCCAAAGACAACCTCTGGATATGATGCTGAGCACATGCACTCAACTTCTTTGGTTGACCATGGCGAGGCCTGTTCTGAGTGGAACCTGTCCTGTTAAACCGCTGTATGGCCTTGGCCACCATGCTGCAGCTCAGTGTCAGGGTCTTGGCAATCTTATAGCCTAGGCCATCTTTAAGTAAAGCAACAATTCTTTTTTTCAGATCCTCAGAGAGTTCTTTGCCATGAGGTGCCATGTTGAACTTCCAGTGACCAGTATGAGAGAGTGTGAGAGTGATGACACCAAATTTAACACACCTGCTCCCCATTCACACCTGAGGCCTTGTAACACTAAGAAGTCACATGACATCAGGGAGGGAAAATGGCTAATTGGGCCCAATTTGGACATTTTCACTTAGGGGTTTACTCAATTTTGTTGCCAGCGGTTTTAGACATTAATGGCTGTGTGTTGAGTCCTTTTGAGGGGACAGCAAATTTACACCGTCACTCAAGCTGTACACTCACTACTTTACATTGTAGCAAAGTGTCATATCTTCAGTGTTGTCACATGAAAAGATGTAATCAAATATTTACAAAAATGTGAGGGGTGTACTTACTTTTGTGAGATATTGTATTTCCCTGTGTGTGTATAATATATATGTATATGACACACACACACACAGTCATGAGAAGAAAAAAAAAGTACACCCCATGGATGTTATTGGCGGGTGGGTTTTTTTTTTTTTTTTTTTTTTTTTTTTTTTTTTTTTTTTTTTTTTTACATATTTGGACGAGCAAACATTTGATCCTCTTTGAACAGTGCCTATTAATAAAAGTGAAATAAATGTACGTTTTGTATTAATTTTCACAATTTAAATTGAGGAAAAACAACAGATCAGTCACATGGAAAAAGTAAGTAAACACATTGATCATAGGTATGATCTTTTTGTGAATTCGATGTAATGGAAAATTGCCAGCACTTATATAGCATTTTTTTCGTTTAGTTTTTTTTAAATTAACCTTTGCGGTTCTACAAATCAAGGTGTGTGCATTACACGGTTTATCATTCACCCATTCTCACGCACACACCAATGACAGCAGAGCTGCATGCAAGACACTAGCTTGCCATTAGGAGTCAGGCTGACAAGCGAACCCTGCGATTAGTGGACAACCCGCTCTACCACCTGAGCCACAGCCACCTTGTCTTCCAAACTGTTCCACTTTCGACTCATTAGTCCACAGAACATTCTGCCAAAAGTTTTGAGGATCATCCAGGTGTGTTTTGGCAAAATTCAGATGAGTCTTAATGTTGTTCTGGGTTATCAGTGGTTTTTACCTCACCACTCTTCTATGGATGCCATTTTTGCCAAGTGTCTTTCTGATAGTGGAGACATGAACAGTGATCTTTATTGATGCAAGAGTGGCTTGTGGTTCGTTTGATATTGTTCTTGGCTCTTTTGTGACTTCCTGGATGAGTCGTTGCTGTGCTCTTGGAGGAATTTTGGAAGGTCTGACACTTCTGGGAAGGTTCACTACTGTGCCGAGTTTTTCCATTTGGAGATAACGCCTCTCACTGTGGTTCTTTGGAGTCCCAGAGCCTTTGAAATAGCTTTCTAACCCTTCCCAGACTGATGTATTTCAATCACCTTCCTCATCATTTCTGGAATTTCTTTCAATTTTGGCGTAGGGTGTTACTGGTTAAGACCTTTTAACCAATTTCACACTGTTGAGAAAGTTCTATTTAAGTGTTGATTTGATTGAACAGTGTTTGCAGTAACCAGGCCTGGCTACATCTAGTCCAGCTGAACCCCATCATGAATGCAGTTTCATAGGGTTGGGGAATTAGTAACTGGTATTGGATAACTTTTGCTTCAATAAATAACATTAACATTATCATTTAGAAACTGTATTTTGTGTTTACTCAGGTTGCCTTTGTTTTATCTTAGATTTTGTTTTCATTTCTGAAACAATTTAATGAGATATCCAAAAACAGAATAAATCAAAAGCAAATACTTTTTCACAGCACTGTATGAAATTTTTTACAATCTGGGTTATATATAAAATATATATATATATATATATATATATATATATATATATATATATATATATATATATATATATATATATATATATATATATATATATATATATATATATATTTGTTTTTTTCTGTTTTGAGTCTGCTGTTATCATTTTTGGTTAATCCTTGTCACTTAGAAATGTAATCTTTAAAAAAACTTCTTTTAATGAACATATTCTTGTATCAAAACAATTCTAAACTGCTAGCAGGAACACTGTGTAAAGGTCATCTTGGTGTTTGTTAGTTATGTGTGCATTATTTGCATGGTTCCTAGTTAAGCCTTGTTGATGTTTAAACTCTATTGGTGATCATTGAGTTCTGTTAAGCCTCCACTCACTGGAAAGCCTCAAACGGCACAGCATTTATTGGAGGTTTAGTCACCAAAATGTCTGCAGAGCACCAATCTAACCAAGGTTTTGACTTGGCAGCCTGAATTGCTGTTGTATTTTAACCTATTATATAATTCTATATTTGTTTATGGCATTATCTTGGTGATGCTATTGTAAGATATTTTAAGGTGAATCATTTACCACACTGTGCTTTTACTTCTCCATAACGGCACTAGTGAAGATTCTATGGCCAGCCACACACTGTTGCTGTACTAGTCAACTTGTTGTGGCCATACCACTCCAGGTACATCATGGGTGACGCAGACCAGATGCACTTCACTGCAGTGGACTATGCTATCTTCGTACTACTCCTCGTAGCTTCAGCGGGCATTGGCCTGTTCCATGCATTTTCAGGGGGCCGACAGAGAAGCACACGTGAGTTCCTGCTGGCTGACCGCAGCATGAGCTGCCTACCTGTGTCACTGTCCCTACTTGCCACTTTCCAGTCGGCTGTAGCCATCTTGGGTGCGCCGGCTGAAATCTACGCTTATGGCACGCAGTACTGGTTCCTGGGCTGCTCTTACTTCCTGGGCCTGCTCATTCCGGCACACATCTTCATTCCTGTTTTCTACCGTCTGCGTCTTTCCAGCGCCTACCAGGTAGCCTGTGTTCTAAAATATTCTAATGGGGAAGGGTTTTTCAGGCAAAACTAGTATTATAATGTTCCATTGCTTTATTTAAATAATATTTTAATAATCTGTGCTTTGCTTTCAAATGACTATCTATAGTTCCCATTCATTTACAAATTCCAGCTTTACCCAGGAAGGGTTGCACTGTACTTTACTTTTATATTTTTGATTTATTATAATTGTCAAAGTCCGCAGCATTTTTAAAAACCTGTTTCTTTCCTGTTGGAAAGAGAGCCTATAACTAACGCCACTGCTCTCAGCTTGATTATATGGTTCTGACACTTTTTGCTCGGGGGGGGGGGAGCTCAGTTTTTTAAGACCCCTCCCCCCCAAATATTTGAATTTTCTAAATTCTAAAGACTGAAACAAAAATCCAGAAAAAATTACCAAAATAAATTTTATGAGGGCTTCAGTAATGTTAATAGAGCTCCAAGCTAACAGTATACGGATATATAATGGCTTAATAAGAAATTCAATCGGTATGGTTAGCTTATTGTCCACATGCTTGAAGGCAAAATAAAATTGTGTTTTGTGGGGGGTTATTATTGGCTGTTATAATGTTGGAGTAGACTTTCTGAATCAGTTGGAGATTCACATATTAAGCACTGTATGTATATACAATATTGTACTGTTTTCAATATTTTATTGGACAGCTGGTTAGAAATGGAAATTATACCCATTCAGTATTTGATCGGAGAACATCTACATATATTTAGGTATCTCCCTCAGCCTTTTTGGGAAAGAATAGACTGATTTAAAGAACTGTCAAAACGCCCACCTCTAAAACAAGTCAGAATTTCCGGGGTGAGAGAAGCATGTTTATATTTATATCATTTACATATAATGTGTGAGGTAGAATGTGAGTTAAGTCTTCTTTTAATAATGAATGTTGTGGCAGTATCTAATCTTGTTTCTTGTTTATCTAATCTTTTTATTAACTGCTCTTTCAGTATCTAGAGCTTCGCTTCAATAAAACTGTACAGATCTGTGGCACTGTGACCTTCATCTTTCAAATGGTGAGTTTGGTTTGGTCTGTGTGCAGCTCTGGAGTCAGGATGTGGAGCTCTCTGTTATGAGTTGTGTAACTAGAGATTATTTTGCAAGCTTGTGTTCTCAAGCACTTTTTTTTTCCTTTTCTTTGATTTAGTTTGCTTTTTGGAAACCTTATACCAGCTTTCTGAACAGTGTGTTGGGGGGGGGGGTTGAAAAAAAATGTAGACTTTGTGTAAGGATTTACGTAAGGATTTAAGTATTTTATGAATGTGATTTTAGGGTCTCACTATTTAATCTTTAAAATGTTAACACTTGTTTTCAGTGGAATTAACCAAAAGAATGAGCTCTTTCTCTATTTTGTGTCCCTGTAGGTAATCTACATGGGAGTGGTGCTGTATGCTCCTGCACTTGCACTGAATGCAGGTACATATGGCTGCGGTTAGAAAAAATGCTAAAAGATTACTTTTAGTAAAGATGCTAACAATGAGTAAATTCATTACTAAGAAATGTAGTTTTTCCCCCCATAATCAGTACATCCAGCGAATAAAAATAGTAGATTTTTGAAAAGGCAATAGGTAGCAAAATGCACAAGAATGAAGGCAATGAGTTGTTTGACAGTGAATCTACCAATAACTTGTTTTATTTCCTGGTGTATTTCAGTAACTGGTTTTGACCTCTGGGGGGCTGTTCTAGCAATGGGGCTCGTGTGCACACTCTATACAACGCTGGTAAGCCTGACCATTGTCTCCCATCTCAATAACCACAGACATAGTAATTCATTTATTTGTTGCTCTTTTTTTTAAAAAAAATTAATCTCTTGTAATTCATTCTAAACACATTTTAGTCATGTGATACCTGTTGATGTATATAATTTCTCTTTGCACAGGAGGTAAATCACTTTGAGCTTATTCTTAAATGTATGATGTTATTACTTAACATCATACATTATTATAATAATTATATTATCTCTTTTGGCTGGCTAGCTTAGTCGGTAGAGCATTAGACTTCTAATCAAAATACAAGGAAGACTCTGTACTGGCACCCAGGTGGTGGAAACTTCCCCTGGCTCTGCAAAGTTCCTGGCTGTGTTCAAACAAAAACTGAAGATGGACCACAGTTTAAAAAATGAACTCTACTCTCAAATAAAAAATCCTCTAACTCCACTCCATCAAGGTTTTAGTTTAATGTTGTTCTTAGACCCTGCTCTGTTTATAATGGTGTAAGGACGTGTTTACTAGGGATGTCACGATACCAAAAATCTAGTAGTTGGTACTGATACCACCAAAAGTACACGATACTCGATACCAAAGTTGATACCACGGTGTGGTTTAAAAAAATAAATAACATTAAATTAAAAACTCCTGGAGGACATCCTTCTCTGGCTGATACTGGCAAAGAGAGAGGGGGATATTTTAGTTGTCAAACACTAACTGACAATGACTAATAAAACAGTGCTAAGTGCTAAGGTGCACTCCTAAGGTGCACGCACCCCCCCCTTTACTCTGAATGCAAGCATTAGTTTAAATTCACTGATATGGTGGCAGGCCACAAAGGTTTATTAAAAGCATGAACATATGAATAATTATTTGTGACATTAGGCCACATTTAGCTGACAGGACACAGGCTGAATGGCGATGCATGGTGGCCCATTAAGAGGTAGTTTATAACATCGCAATGCGTTAGTGTCGTTAACAAATAACTGGCTATCGCAAACAGGCGTGCTTGTAGGCGTTCTTCTTCTTCTTTACCACTTGTGGACCAACTAAAACACTTGCGCGAATTTGCTGCCCCCATCAGTTCCGGAAGAACTGAAACCTCGATACTTTCATTACCAGTGTTACCTACACTACTGCAGAAAAACAAGTGCCGTCACGTTTTAAGAATGTTTGTACCGAAGTATCGGTTCTCATGACATCCCTAATGGGAACTCTTACAGTCCCTTCTGAAACCATTGGAACGGGAAGTGCAGTTCATTTCTTTTTGCTGTTGACTGAAGACATTTGAGTTTGAGATCAAAAGATGAATATGAGAGGAGAGTTTAGAATTTCAGCTTTTATTTCCTGGTACATATGTACAGTGAGGGCAAGAAGTATTTGATCCCCTGCTGATTTTGTACGTTTGCCCACTGACAAAGAAATGATCAGTCTATAATTTTAATGGTAGATTTATTTGAACAGTGAGAGACAGAATAACAACAAGAAAATCCAGAAAAATGCATGTCAAAAATGTTATAAATTGATTTGCATTTTAATGAGGGAAATAAGTATTTGACCCCCTCTCAATCAGAAAGATTTCTAGCTCCCAGGTGTCTTTTATACAGGTAACGAGCTGAGATTAGGAGCACACTCTTAAAGGGAGTGCTCCTAATCTCAGCTCGTTACCTGTATAAAAGACAACTGTCCACAAAAGCAATCAATCAGATTCCAAACTCTCCACCATGGCCAAGACCAAAGAGCTCTCCAAGGATGTCAGGGACAAGATTGTAGACCTACACAAGTCTGAAATGGGCTACGAGACCATTGCCAAGCAGCTTGGTGAGAAGGTGACAACAGTTGGTGCGATTATTCGCAAATGGAAGAAAAACAAAAGAACTGTCAATCTCCCTCGGCCTGGGGCTCCATGCAAGATCTCACCTCGTGGAGTTGCAGTGATCATGAGAACAGTGAGGAATCAGCCCAGAACTACACGGGAGGATCTTGTCAATGATCTCAAGGCAGCTGGGACCATAGTCACCAAGAAAACAATTGGTAACACACTACGCCGCGAAGGACTGAAATCCTGCAGCGCCCGCAAGGTCCGCTGCTCAAGAAAGCACATATACATGCCCGTCTGAAGTTTGCCAGTGAACATCTGAATGATTCAGTGGACAACTGGGTGAAAGTGTTGTGGTCAGATGAGACCAAAATGGAGCTCTTTGACATCAACTCAACTCGCCGTGTTTGACGGTTGGGATGGTGTTCTTGGGGTCATAGGCAGCATTCCTCCTCCTTCAAACACGGAGGTGGAAACATTATGCTTTGGGGGTGTTTTTCTGCTAAGGGGACAGGACAACTTCACCGCATCAAAGGGACGATGGACGGGGCCATGTACCGTCAAATCTTGGGTGAGAACCTCCTTCCCTCAGCCAGGGCATTGAAAATGGGTCGTGGATGGGTATTCCAGCATGACAATGACCCAAAACACACGGCCAAGGCAACAAAGGAGTGGCTCAAGAAGACGCACATTAAGGTCCTGGAGCGGCCTAGCCACTCTCCAGACCTTAATCCCATAGAAAATCTGTGGAGGGAGCTGAAGGTTCGAGTTTCCAAACGTCAGCCTCGAAACCTTAATGACTTGGAGAGGATCTGCAAAGAGGAGTGGGACAAAATCCCTCCTGAGATGTGTGCAAACCTGGTGGCCAACTACAAGAAACGTGTGACCTCTGTGATTGCCAACAAGGGATTTTTCCACCAAGTACTAAGTCATGTTTTGCAGAGGGGTCAAATACTTATTTCCCTCATTAAAATGCAAATCGATTTATAACATTTTTGACATGCGTTTTTCTGGATTTTCTTCTTGTTATTCTGTCTCCCACTGTTCAAATAAATCTACCATTAAAATTATAGACTGATCATTTCTTTGTCAGTGGGCAAACGTACAAAATCAGCAGGGTATCAAATACTTTTTTCCCTCACTGTAGGTGTGTTAAACAACATAGAATGTAGCACATTCTGTATCAGACCACCCAAATTGTAGGTGAGCAAAAATATTTGAACATGTGACTGGCAAGTGTTTCTTGTTACCCAGGTGTGTCCTGTTGGATTGATTTGTTAAAATATTAAATAGCTCTGAACATCTACTCTTGGTTTTAGCTTTCAATTTCACATGTGAAAACTCCATTTGTTGTTAAAAAGGATAAGCCAACATGAAGATCAGAGAAAAGCAGTATCATTTTGAAGAGGGGAAAATCAGTCATAGGCATTGCACAAACATTGGGCATAGCCAATACAACTATTTGGAAAAAGAAAGAAACCACTGGTGTACTGAGTACCAGACATTGAATGGGTCGGCCAAGGAAAACAACAGCTGATGACAAACATTGTGAGAGCTGTGAAGAAAAACCCAAAAACAACACCCAGTGACCTAATCAACAACCTCCACATGTCAGGAGTGACGGTATCACAATCCACAGTTTGAAGAAGACTTGTGGTATGGCCTCTATATTTCTGCTTCAAAGATACACACCACTCGTCAGCAGTAAGAGACAGAAAGCCAGATTGGAATTCACAAAGAAATACAGAGATGAGCCACAAAAGTTCTTGAACCAAGATGAACCTCTACCAAAGTGATGCAAAGACCAAAGTGTGGAGAAAGAAAGGATCTGCTCATGATCCAATACATACAAGCTCATCTGTGAAACATGGTGGAGGTAGTGTCATGGCTTGGGTTTGTATGGCTGCTTCTGGAGCAGGCTCACTAATCTTTATTGATGATGGAACTCATGATGGTAGCAGCAGAATGAATTCAGGAACCGGAACGTTTTGTCTGCCAGTTTAGAGAGAACTCAGGAGGAATTTCATCATGCAGCAAGACAATGATCCAAAACACACTGCCAACTGAACAATGGACTTCATTGTGGGGAAAAAGTGGAAGGTTTTATACTGGACAAGTCAATCACCAGACCTTAACCCAATTGAGCAGCATTTCACCTCCTGAAGAGGAGACTGAAGGGAGAAACTACCTGAAACAAAGAACTGAAAGAGGCTGCAGTAAAAACTTGGAAAAGCAACACAAAAGAAGAAACCAACAGGTTGGTGTCAGTCAGTGCGTTTAAATGGACAACAATAATCCACTATTAACCCGATCACTAACGCATGATCAAACTTAATTCAATGTCCAAGCGGGAGGTAAACGAAAACCAGAGTCACGTGACCAGTCAGAAGCCGTGCCGCAGTGCCATCTGCTGGCCGTGGCGTAACAGAACCCCCCCAGACTGGAACTGGACTGGAGCTCAGGACAGCCTCCTCGGCCGGACATGGCAGCGGGACAGCCTCCTCGGCTGTGCAGGGCGGCGGGACGGCCTCCTCGGCTGTGCAGGGCGGCGGGACGGCCTCCTCGGCTGTGCAGGGCGGCGGGACGGCCTCCTCGGCTGTGCAGGGCGGCGGGACGGCCTCCTCGGCTGTGCAGGGCGGCGGGACGGCCTCCTCGGCTGTGCAGGGCGGCGGGACGGCCTCCTCGGCTGTGCAGGGCGGCGGGACGGCCTCCTCGGCTGTGCAGGGCGGCGGGACGGCCTCCTCGGCTGTGCAGGGCGGCGGGACGGCCTCCTCATCTGGGCTGGACAGCAGAACGGCTTCCTCAGCTGGGCGGGGCAGCGGGATGGCTTCTTCGGCGTGCAGGAGCTCCAGAGCTGAGACCTCACCGTAGGCCTCAGGCTGGAGCTCCGCTGTCCCCATTACCCCCCCCCCCCCCCCCCCCCCCCCCA
This sequence comes from Ictalurus punctatus, assembly GCF_001660625.3. Lineage (NCBI taxonomy): Eukaryota > Metazoa > Chordata > Actinopteri > Siluriformes > Ictaluridae > Ictalurus > Ictalurus punctatus. The sequence goes on from NC_030440.2 coordinate 4,819,914, forward strand.
AAGCCGAGCAAGTTCTTCGGTGAGCTGTTTGCTCTGATCCCAGAATGAACGACGCCACGCCTCAAACTCGGCCGCTTCGGCGGCGCTCATGATGACCTGCTGCTTCCGCATTATGGGCGCAGTATTCTGTTACGTATCGGGACTGGAGGCGGATGCAGGTGTAGGTCAAGTCTTTATTAACAGTAGACAGACAAACACAGGAAACGCATTCTTCACCAGGAAAACGAGAAACTGGTATCGTGGCTTGAAAACTAGAGCAGGGCATGAAACCAGACTGCTTAGCATGCTAACGCATTCACTATCGTAATCAAACATAAACGGGAAACACATCAGGCGTTTGGTACAAACTATACAAACTATAATACTGCGGGAAGTGCGTAGTCACGCGAGGGGTTTAAATAGCAAACCTAATCAAACCAAAACATGGACACCTGGGGCAAATCAGAGACATGATCAAACTTAATTCAATGTCCAAGCGGGAAGCGAACAAACAAAAGAGTCACGTGACCAGTCAGAAGCCGTGCCGCAGTGCCATCTGCTGGCCGTGGTGTAACAGTTTAGGGTCGTTGTCTTCTTGCATTACCCACTTTCTCGAGATTCAGTTCATGAACAGATGTTCTGACATTTTCCTTTAGAATTTGCAGGTATAATTCAGAATTCATCGTTCCATCAATTTTATTCTAAATGATGAAGCCATCAATGATGGCAAGTCGTCCTGGCCCAAATGCACCAAAACAGGCCCATCAACAACTCTCTTTCTGAGGGCCTCAGAAATCAATCTCCTTTGCTCATGCCATGATACACTTCCATAAACATGTGTTGTGAAGATCAGACTTTGATAGATCCCTGTAATTTAAATAAAACAGAGAGCTCACACACCTGGTTGTCATCCCATTCATAGAAATCACCTGACTCCAATTTTAACCTTAAATTAACTACTATTCTTAGACGTGCACGTACTTTTGCCACTCACACATGTGTAATATTGGATCATATTCCACAATAAATAAATGACCAAGTATAATATTTTTCTCATTTATTTAATTGGGTTCTCTTTATCTACTTGTAGGACTTGTGTGAAAATCTGATGATGTTTTAGGTCATATTTATGCAGATATAGAAAATTCACAAGGGTTCACAAACTTTCAAGCACCACTGTAAATATCTCGCTCATTCTTCTGTGTACAGGGTGGCCTGAAAGCAGTCATTTGGACAGATGTGTTCCAGACAATTGTTATGTTTGCTGGGCAACTGGCTGTAATCGTGGTGGGCACCCACCAGGCAGGTGGCATAGCCGAGGTGTGGAAGAAAGCCCAGAACAGCAGCCGCATCTCAGGCATTGAGTGAGTGTGATTTTTACTGTAAGCACACACATTACAGAAAAAATCAGAAACAGTTTGATTGGCTAAGTAAAAGATAACTCTCACTTGAGAGTTTGTCGCAATGTTACAAGCATAATTCAAGAAGAGTTAAATGAATTTGAATGAATAGTGTAAGTATTAACCATTATATAGTAGATAGGAGTTTGTTAGTCCAGTAGATACAGAATTTACAGGCTGAATGTAAGCTGTAAGTCTGGTTACATTCTTGTTTTGCATTGTATATTCTCCTTTCTCTGTCACTCTGGTGTCTGACCCTTCAGGCTGAACCCTGACCCCCTGGAGAGGCACACATTTTGGACATTGTCTGTTGGGGGCATCTTCCTCATGCTGGCACTCTATGGAGTGAACCAGGCTCAGGTCCAGAGATACCTCAGCTCCCGCTCTGAAAGAGAGGCCATCATGTCAGTAATACCCACCTCAGATTAGCCTGGTTATATAGAAATGAATGTGTCTCTGTGTCTGTCTTTGTATCTGTCTGTTATTCATTTGGGTAATTTATGCACATTCCAGAACATCATAGTGTTTTTAATTATAACTTTTCTGGTTTTCTGCAAAAAACGACTGGCATACACTCTTGTCTGTCCCCTGTCATAGGTCCTGCTATGTGGTGTTTCCATGCCAGCAGATAGTCCTGGCACTGGGTTGTCTCATGGGGCTGGTAATGTTTGCTCGCTATGGTGAAGACAGTCCTTTGGACAAGGGCTTTGTCCAGACCAATGACCAGGTCAGACTCTCACTGGCTTCGTTTTTAATTTTCCTGTCGTGCTTTTATGGGATGTGTTTCATGCAGCTGTGCTCATGGTCTTTTCATATCTTTTCATAATGTACAGTATCTCACAATAAAATAACTCGACGGCAAATTTACACTGTTACAAATTACGGTAAATTTACACTGTTACACAAGCTGTACACTCACTACTTTACATTGTAGCAAAGTGTCATTTCTTCAGTGTTGTCACATGAAAAGATATAATCAAATATTTACAAAAATGTGAGGGGTGTACTCACTTTTGTGAGATACTGTAAAAGGAGCTTTCAGAATGATGCTTGTTTGAATCTTCCTGACTGCTTATAAGCAGTTTCACTTTGTGATTTTATCCATGACCCTTAAGCTGCTTTTCTATGTTTTTAAAGTGCTATTTAAATTAGATTAAATAGGCAAAAAATAAAACATTAAAATGACGTGGTGTAATTTTTTTTTATATAATATTTTGTCTTCTCTTATAATGAAGCTCTTTAATGAATACATTGACTTGCTACTACTAGATATTGTTTATCATAAGGTGCTCAAGAAAAATCCTCTTTTTTTTCCCTTCAATTCTCTTTCTGTAGATGGTGTTGTATTTTGTTATGGATGTGCTCAGAGACCTTCCTGGTTTGCCTGGACTGTTTGTTGCTTGTCTTTTCAGTGGAGCTCTCAGGTAAAGGCCTCACATTAATGAATTCCTCAAAAAACCACATAATTGGTGCTCAGCTGTGATAATTTTTGTGGTGTTTAAAAAATATATATATATTCTTACTGTAGCACAATTTCATCTGCCTTCAACTCCCTGGCGACGGTTACCATGGAAGATCTGATTAAGCCCTTTTATCCTGGCATGACCGAGGCCCGTGCCACGCTGCTATCCAAAGGCCTTGGTGAGCAGTGGTTTAACTCTCCCACTCTGGAGAGGGCAGTATTCATAGATCTCAAACTGTATTTTAAATGGATTAAATGAAATACAATGGGTTACTTGCACGAACACTTCTGGTTTCATTCACCCTGGATTCTGGTTTTCCAGTATGTTCACTACAGTTGTAACAGGTATTTTACAGCCAATGTCTGCAAAAGCTCCCTTGACGTTCATGGAATATCTAAGAACACTCAGATATTCCTTGCATAAAGCTCAAGTGGGTCCAATGCAGTTTGGTCAACTGTTCAAGATTTTCCAATTTTTTTCCAGAGTGAGTAATTCAATTCAATTCAATTTTATTTGAATTGAATGGACATTGTCACAAAGCAGCTTTACAGAAACATATAAACACAGGATACAGATTTTAAGTGTGTGAATTTATTCCTATTGCGTAAGCCGGTGGCGACAGTGGTGAGGAAAAACTCCCTAAGATAATATGAGGAAGAAACCTTGAGAGTGATTACCTCTTAAAAGCAGTAAGTGACCTCTGAGCTGTAGTCACTTCTTTTATCACAGATAAAATACCATCTCAGCTGCTTGACTCTGTTCCTTTGTAAAACACCCTCACAATTTTTATAGCAGAACGTAAAAACTTACTTATGAAATATGAACATTTCAGGTTCATATCTGGTCCCCCCACCAGAGTTTTTCAATCTGAAAGCGAAATAAAAATAATAAATGTTAAAAAGCAATTTATCACCCCAATTTAAAAAAAAGAGAAGTCTCAAACATTAAATGTTCTGCATGTACACTATACTTATCTAGACTCAAACCCTTCCCGTTATAAACTGACTCTCAAAGTGGAACTGTGAGCAATCTAGAGCATCACATTTGGATTTAAGTTCTAAGTCTAAGGAACACTAATGTGCAAAATGATTATGTGTGTACCTTGTAATGCGCTCTAGAGATCAGGGTTTGTTCCAAGGAGCTAGGACCGTCCTGAGCTGAGAGATTGAGGTTTCTGTAAACAGCTGTATAACCAAACTTTCTTGTGTGCCATGACACAAAGATAGCAGTCAACCAAGTAAAATAAAATAAAAAAAATTTATGGTGATTTTTGCAATGACAATACATGGAGGTAATCACACAAAAAAATGTGAAAAATTAAAATCGGTCAAGTAATTACAATTATTGGACCACTTGAGATGGAATGATCCAACCCGAACACCTGAGCTAACATTAGCCCTGCAGTACTACAAAGTAGCTTGTGCTGTTGCTAACAGGGTGTCTTCAGTTGAAACTGGATATCACCCATGATATTAGTTTCTAGACAAGTTTGTTAAATTAGTTATCTATCTATCTATCTATCTATCTATCTATCTATCTATCTATTTATTTATTTATTTATTTATTTATTTATTTAAAACCCTGATGACTCGTATGCCATAAAGGTAAATATTGCTAGTGTGTGTTAATGTGTGGCTAATACCAAGTTAATAATGCTACTTTAATAATAAATAGCTGCAAGCAGCAGTTACAGGGCCAAGCACAACAGAGACAAAGTAAATAAATTTAATACCTTTCCTATTAACGGTTCTATAGGCTGCTATCGACTTTGAAGTGGAAGCAGAATAATAACACTAAATTAAAACAATAATTAATAATAATAATAATAATAATAATAATAATAATAATAATTTTATTATTATTATAATAATTGGGTCATTTTTATCTTGTGTGGTGTTATCCATTGGCTTTCACTTCCACACACTGGGCCATGGTGTAACTGTTCCATTCAAAGAGAAATGGCACTGTGCTTTTTTTTGATGGTCTTCTCTGACCACCTGTGGTTTTAATTATCTGATCTGGCATGAACTGTCTGCTTCAGACCTTCGTATGGGTGGAAATGGTGAAATGGTCATGATATAGGTTTTCTATCTGGGACCACTTAAAGCTGTTAAAGTTTGAAGACATTGTGCAGAGAGGGACACAGCATTGCTTATTGTATTCCTTCATTTAACTTTTTAAATATTCTGCCTTAAATACCTTATGGGAGACATTCATTTTGCTCTTGTTACAAAGGAAAAAAATGTAAATGTGCTACCAGAAACTTGATAACCACACAATTTCAAAACAGAAATGCGTTTTAAGCCTGAGTGCAAGTATCTTGTTGTGATTCATTGTAGTTCATGTGCAATGTAGCAGCAGATATGTGGTTTATCAATATTAGAGGGGTAATATGTTTGTTAGTACACAAAATAACATTAGCATGATAAGGATTTTTTTTTAAATCAAGGTTTTGAAGAATCTTTGCTCTGTTTGTCTCAGCTCTTGGATATGGATTGGTGTGTCTAGCTATGGCTTACATCGCTTCTCTAATGGGCTCTGTGCTACAGGTATGGATTAGTCTGTTTATTTACAATGGTTAGCATGCAAATACTGTAATACAGCAATAATCATATAATTTTATGTTATGGCGCACATTTTTTTGACTATCCATATTAGATGGTATTTTGAGCAGTTTTTGTACCTACTGAAACTTGAAGGCAGCATAAATAGCTCTCTCTATTTCCCTGAAATCATAGCTCTGTTCTCCTGGAACAAGAGTCCCATGAGAATTCGAAAACCATGGCAGAAAGTGACGGACTGTATAAGTCCATTTACAAATAAAGTTAACTCTAGAATATTTAGTAGTAGAATAACACAATTCCCAGCATCACTTGCTTTATTTGCATGAATAGACTAACAGACAAATATTCATTTTTGGTCTGACCGTTGCTTTAATCAGCTTGCGCTTTATTAATTGTGCTTTGTTTTCTGGTTTACTGCCTTTTGCACAGAAAATTTCATTTTTATAACTCAAATGTTATATTATGAATTATACCACAGCATGGCCGAATACTCTAATCTGTTTGGTCAGAGGGTGTGGATTATTTCTGTGTAACAGTATGGCTCAGACAGTATTTCCAGCTGTATCATGAACAATAGGTTTATGTTAATGGACTTGTTGTAATACATTATTGTTTCTGTGGTAACTGCTCGTACACAGGGACTTGTATGGTCGATGCTCCACATAATCTAACACTAATAATAAACAGATGTTTGTGTTAAACAATGTAAATGTATAATCATTGATGTGATGTTTTTTTGTTAGGAGACGTATTGAATGAATGATCTCTCGCCTGTTAGCGCTTTGTAACAGTTACAGTGCTTTGTGTTTGTTTTTGAGAGAGAGGCTGGTAAGGAAACACCTGTTTATCACTGCTATAATGTAAGTGAGAACATGAGCTAATTTGTCTCTTGGATGTTCCACAACGTTAAATCTAACTCTAAGCCATTAAATGCACTACTTTCATACATTAATAAATTAAACATTGTAATCATTGGCAAATTGCTGTGGTATAAGCAGAATACCACACACCAGACCATGCTGTTATACAAAAATAATGCACTCTGCTTGTGCATTGTACACCTAGCACCGCTCCATAACACCCCCTTCCCACCCACCCACAAGTATGGTCTGGAGTGTGGTGTTCTTAACATTCTTGATTTAGTTCATCTCTAATGGTATAGTATGTTTTAATACAGTCTTGCAAAAATGGAAATAATGATAAAAGTTTAAGTGATAAAAATCATACAAGTGTGCAAAACCAACTCTGTCTATGTTCCTGCATACTTTTATTTGTCTAATTTCTTACTTTTATGTGATCCTTTCAGGCAGCACTCAGTATTTTTGGGATGGTTGGTGGGCCTCTGCTTGGCTTATTCTGTCTAGGCATGTTCTTTCCCTGTGCCAACTCTGTTGTAAGTGCATTGTTGCTCTCTAACAGTAGAAACATTTGTCTCAAAGAAGCATTAATATAATTAAGCAGTATTGCACAGTCAAGAGTACTGTTGGACTGAATATCAGCATGACTGTAAGCACAAGGCTGCATGTAATCAGCTATGCTGATATTCAGTACAACAGCATGATTGCAAGTGTGATGTTGCAACATTAATTTTATACAACAGTTTAATAAACAAGAAATTAATATGGAGTAACTGACACAATAAGATCAAATTGGCCGGGCTGGATAGCTAAATGTACCAGTGTTACACCAAATATTAGCACTCTTTGAACACCGCTTGTCCAGTCACATTAGTGGACCAGAACTGTTGGATAAATAAAGTAGCAGAGCTCATTACAACATTTGTTTTATTATGGAAATGCAGAATCCAGGCATAGAGTTTGTGTTCGTGTGCATTTCCAGGGAGCAGTGACTGGCTTGGTGGCAGGACTGATTATGGCTTTCTGGATCGGCATTGGCAGCTTTGTTTCCCGTATGAAAGCACCTGGAACACCCATCTTTAACGCCACGATCGTTCATGACACAGGCAACACAACTGCCATCATGGCTACTGTCATCACCTCTATTACAGCAAAACCCAGGTAAATCTGTTGAAGCTCACGGGTACAATGTTTCCTTAAGTCTTTTTGTTGTTTTGCTTAGTATGTGACTTTTTTTTTTTTTTTTTAATCTGTGTTTTAACTAGGGGTGTAATAATCATTAAATTGCACAGTGAATTTAAAGGTAGCAAACAATTGTTAAATTTAACAATTTCACAAAACAAAATACTATTAACATGCTAACATGTTGCATCTGAAAAAAAATATTTTTTTCATTGATTGGGGGTGGTTTATTGACTATATTTTTCCTAATTCCAAGTTGCTTGTAATTTTTTATGGTGAACATGTATAGACATTTACACCTTGTTGTCCAGTAAAAAAACAAAAAAAAAACCAAAGAGGCCCTTCAAATAAACTGAACTGAGAGAATTTTCCTATGAGTTGGAGAATTATAAAATAACCCAGTACTGTGTTTCCGTAGGCCCACTGGACTGCAGGCTCTCTATTCGTTGTCCTACATGTGGTACAGTGCTCACAACTCAACCACAGTTGTAGTGGTAGGACTGTTGGTGAGCCTTCTCACCGGTATGTGAAGCTGTTTACACTGTATGACAGGGTAAATTATAGGGTAACTGTCAGGATTTCATGTTGTTTTCCAACACCTATCAGAACTATAGTACTATCAGAACTATATACTTTATCCTATTCGGAAACCTAGCTCAAAAAACGTGTGTATATATATATATTTTTTTAATAAACAGTGGCTCTGACTTTTTGCACTTGACTTTCTTTGCCTTTAATCTACATATACATAATGACAAAGTGAAAACTTGTTTTAGAATTACTTATCTTTTGCAAATTTATTATAAATCAAAAACTGAAATCTCTCATTTAGCTGATTATTCAGACACTTGGCTAAGGCACGGTAGTATATGGTGGTTGCTTTGATTATCTTCAGATTTCTCGAGAACTTCACTAGAGTACACCTGTGGCAAATTCAATTGATTGAACATGATTTAGAAAGGCACACACCTGTGGGTATAATGTCCCACAATTCACAGTGCAAAAACTAAGCCATGAAGTCCAAGGAGCTCTTCTCATACCTTTTGTAGATCTGGACAAGGATATAAAACCCATTTCTAAAGTGTTGAATGTTCTCAGGAGCACAGTGGGTTTAATCATTGTGAAATAAAGAAGTTTGGAACCACTTTGACCAACCAGCCAAAGTCAGTAACCGGGCTAGAAGGAACATGACCAAGAATCCAATGGCCACCCTAATAGTGCTTCAGAAGTCCTCTGCAGAGATGGGGGAACCTGCTGGAAGGACAAACATCTCAGAAATACTCCATCAATCAGGCCTTTATAGTAGAGTGGCTAGACAGAAGCCAGTAAAAACTCCTGAGTAAAAGATATATGGCAGGCACTTAAAGGAGTCTCATGGTCTAATGCGACATACAATGCCCTCTCTGCACTGAACTCCAAGTGCTACTGTACATCTGGCAAAAACCTGGCACTGCTCATCAATTGGCACTCACCCAAGTAGAACCGAAGCTATAATTACTGCCAAACGTGCTTTCATAAAGTACTGAATAAAGGCTCTAAAAATGTATCTAAATGAGATGTTTTAGCTTTTTGTTTTTAATAAATTTGCGAGAATTTCTAAAAACATTTTTGACTTTGGCATTATGGTGTATAGATTAATGGCAAATGGGCAATGTAATCCTTTTGAAATGAAATCTATAGAACAATAAAGTGTGTATTTTCTGGAGCCACTGCTTTACACTTACTCTGGTGCATATGATCAGGACCCTGGAAGGAGAAGGATTTGACCCCGGGTACTGTTTACCCCGTGTTGGGAATGCTGCTTTTCTTTCTACCTGAGCGCTATAAAGAGAAGCTGTGCTGTGTTACTCCTCTGGACCACAAGGTAATATTACCAGTACAGTCCTTGCATGCAAACGTAAACAGATCGAAACTGATAGAAACTTTATCATACCAAAGGACAAGTCCACCCTGAAAGTTTTGCATATTAATTTTTATAAGTAACATGTGATCTTCAGCCATGTCCAAGATTTATTATCTAATGAAATTCTGAGTTTATTATTTTTTTTGTTTAAGGTTTCTTTCAACATGTTGATCTGTTTTTACTTTGGTTATCCTACATTTCCCACAAAGCCATTAAATTACCTGCCGGCTTTAGCCCTTCTACACTCTTCTCAAACCGATCATCTTCCAAACTTTAATTCCCATACTTTCAACCATACACCATTTATGCTTCTTATCTCGTAGATCACTAACTGGCCAAGCTGAGTCTGTCAGAACTGTCTTGTATGTCATAAAAGTGAACTCGAAGCTCCAGAATGCAATTCTATTTCTACATTGCGTTGTCATTAATATGACATTGAAAAGAAGCTCTTGCTCTTTTGTTTTTAAAAACTTACAGCAAAACTTGTTGAATGCTTTTCTCCTAATCATCACAGACCTGAATACCTGCCTACCTTTGTGCCTAAAAAATGTATTAAAATATATTTATTATTGATACTGCTGAAGATTTTCAACTGAAAATTGTCAGAAATGACAGTCGGTTGAAAGACAAAGTACGTGAAAAAAGGTTCATTAAGCCTTAAATGAAGTGTAAAATATAACATATTACAAATCACTTTAATGGTAATGATAATTAGAAAGTGATTAAAAACGCTGCCTGCTCTCTTGTGCAGGTTACCGCAGCTGCATTTAAACTTATATGTATTCTAGTAACCAGCAGTCATATGGCAGCCCCTGTGGTTACTGTAAAATGCTGTAAAGCGAACTACAATTTCTGCCTTGTGATTTGTGACTATATTGAAACTGTATTGTTTTTACACCCCCACCAACACCTCTCGTCCCCCAACCCTGCATTGTTCCTCTTCAGGGCTGTATTTACTACTGTGACTGTGCTAGCAACGTGATCTCTGAGTATCAGGAACTTCTCACAGGAATAACGTCACCAACCAATATTTTCGCAACAGAATATGCACGAACACCAAACACATCACAAATATTTGAAAATGAATGTTAAATGTGTTTCAGGGTGGATTTTTCCTTTAACATAGACATTATTGAAACTGTTTTTATCCAAAGTAGCCTACAACTAAAACAGTATGCTATACAAGCATGAAGATGTTTGACCATACAAATGACCAGAAACAATTGTGTGATAGTTACATGATAGTAAACATTAGTTATACGAAGTGCTTGTATACAGAAAGTGATGGAAAAATTACTGTATTTACTGACTGTCAAGTTCCCATTCATCTTGCATATGCAGTCCGAGGCTCTGGACAGGCAGCCATATAAAAATGGAAAGAAAGAGAACGGCATTGTCCAAATTCAAGATGAAGACAAGAATGAACGGGAGGAGTCCAAAAACTCACAGGTTTCTTGCAAGCTGGTGAATGTTGAGCAGGAGACTGCTTTGTGATTTTCTCTAAATCCATTACATAACATGTTCAAGGCCATATTTATTGTATTATAAACCAAGAGGGGAAATGACTGATGATGTCAAAAAAGGTCAGTTTCTATAGATGTTCACTGTTCAGATCATACTTTTGCACAGTCTGCTGTTATGTTATAATGATAAGGCAGTGTTGACAAATATAGCACTAAATTCATGAACAGAGATGTGTGAAATGTACAATTCAATTTCTATATACTTTACTGTGCAAAAGTCTTAAGCACATGCAAAGAAATGCTCTAGAGCAAAGATAACTTCAAAAATAATGAAATTAAATGTTTCTCTATTTAAAAAAAAAATACTATAAAGAGTAGGAAACAGTAATAAATGAAACGAAGGCAATGTTTGGTGTGATGACCCTTTGCTTAAAAAAAAAATAGTCTCTGGTAGAATTTGTACAGTTTTAAGAAATGAGGAATAAGGAAATGAGCTGTAAGTTTTATTGAGCATCTTGCAGAACCAGCCACCGTCCTTCTGGAGACTTTTGAGTGTCGCACTTGATTCTTATCTTTGCAGCAAAACCCAGCAGCCATCATTGTGTTTTTCTGTTGTTGTTTTTTTGTCTGAAAAGTGTCTCTTACCACTTAATATGCTGGTCTCTTTACTGACTAAAATGTTTTTGTACTGACCCAATAATGTTGAAGTCATAAAATAAAAATCTATAACAAAGTTTGTATTAAAAAATAGGGTGCCTAAGACGTTTGCACAGTACTGTACTTAAATGTGTCATGAAAATTGACAAATTAAGTAAACAGCCTTAGCAATTGTGCAATTAATAGAAAATGAAGACCTATGTCTAAGTCACTAGAAGCAAAAGAAAATGTACTTAGTCATAGGCTCAGCATTTGCACATTGCATAGAAAACGACCTGTTTGCTTAATTGGTCAATAGAATAAAACCACATACTTGGAGCATTTTATTACCTATTTTCATTACAGTTCGGCCAATTTTTCTACTTAACCAGATTTGTTTGAAATATTTTCCCCAGAAGTAAGGATGCTGCTACTGGGGGACTTCTCCATTTATTGCTCCATTCAATTGTTCCTCATGTCCAAACATCATAATTTATTCTAAACATCTCGTGGAAATGTATTATGTTTGTACTGCGATAATGTTTTTTAGTGTTTGGAAAAGTTTTGTTGGCAGTGGGAATGCTCTGATTATAAACTTTTCCAGCCACCATAATTGTCTTATGGTTTATGAGATGTTAAAAATTACTATATTACCAAACACTTTTTGCAGATTGATCACTACTTACAATAAATATAAAACATCTACACACCCGTGTTAAAATTGCAGGTTTTTGCGACGTAAAAAACAAAGATAAATCATCTTTTCTCACCAATAATGTGAAATTGCAAGGTATACATAAAGTGAAAAACAATCAACTTTTTTAGCGGGGAAAGAAAAAAATAAAACTTAGTTACATAAGTGTGTGCACCCCTAAACTAATACTTTTTGAAGCAGATTTAGATTTTATTACACCTCTGTCTTTTTGGGTAAGAATTTATCATCATGGCACATCTTGACTTGGCAATATTTCCCGACTCTTTCTTATAAAATCTTTCTAGATCCATCAAATTGTGAGGACATCTCCTGTGCACTGCCTGCTGAAAGGTGAAATTCCTTTTCATCTTCAGCTTACTAAGGTTTTGCAATAAAGTTAACTGGTATTTGTAACTATTCATGATTCCCTCCACCTTGATAAAAACCCCAGTTCTACCTAAAGAAAAGCAGCCCTAAAGCATGATATTGCCACCACCATGCTTCACCATGGGTATGGTGTTCATTTGGTGGTGTGGGGTTTTTTTTTTTTGTTTGTTTGCTTGTTTTTTTTGTGTACCAAACATGCCTTTTGGAATTATTATACCTTTTTGGAGTTGGTCTCATCAAACCATAAAACATTTTCCCCACATGGTTTGGGGTAATTTAGTTGAGCTTGGATGGGTTTTTTTTTTTTTAGCCACCCTACCCAATATCCCAGACAGTAATCAGTACTTGTCCAATATTCCTGCAGCTCCTTTAATGTTGCTGTAGGTCTCTTGGCAGCCTCCCTGGTAAGTTTTTGTCTTGTCCTTTTGTAAATTTTGGAAAAATGTACAAAACAAATGACAAAAGCACCACCATTTTCTCCACGGTGGTGCTTCTAACAGTGTTCCATGCTACATCTAATGTTTTGGATATTTTTTATACCCCTCTCCTGATTGATTCCTTTTGACAGTGAGACCCTGTACAGGTTTTTTCAGTTCTTTGTGGACCATGACTTCAGCAGTCAGATGAAACCAAGATGTGAAGAAAATCCTACAGAAACAGCTGATCTTTATTTTGTGTCAATTGGAATAATTTCATTGATAACAGCTGTATGATAATTACTTTTGAATGTGAGCGTGAATGTGATTGGGTCATTCTGAACACAGCAATATCCACAATTATAAAAGGGTGTGCACACTTATGCAACCAGTTTATTGTAACTTTTTTTTTTTTTAAATCCTTAAAATGTTTTTGTTTTTCGTAAAATTTTTAGGTTATAATTTCACATTGAGGCTGGAAAAAGTTCTGACGATTTATTTTGTCAATTTTTTTAATTAAACCATTTTAAGAGGGGTGTGTAGGCTTTTTATATCCACTGTAGGTTAGTTCAATTAGGGTTTTTATGGAGCTCTCATTTGGTGAACAGAATTACAGGATTGCTACTGAGAAGGATATTTGCAGTGCTGCCATCACGTTGGATAAAATGTGATGCCATATACTGCCTTTCAGATGGAAAGCACAGGTTTATGTGGCAGTTTATGTGGCTTTGTCTGTGTTGAATATTGTGATCTAGAACTTATTATGCTTAGTTGTTTATTTATTTTTTTAAATTCTTCATCAAAATACTTGAAAGGATTTCCATGTGGTCAGCAACATGAGCATCTTATACTGGAAGAGTCCACCCATCTGTGTCCTCAAAGAGAATCTAAATATGTGATGGAGTTTTTCCATCACATACTGTGGGGCAATGAGAGAGCTTTTTTTTTTTTTTTTTTTTTTTAAATCTTTGATAAACACATGGTGTGTGTTTAAAATATTTAAATACAGGCATCCCGTACATTGAATACTGAAACCTGGACGGTTTTTGATCTAGTTTTCAGTATAATTATTTTTTTTTGCATTTTGTCATCAGTGACTTGTTTTAGCAGCCAAATCATAGCACACTTAATTTTGTGCACCTTGGTTTTTAAATCCTTCATATTTTCTCCAACATAAGACCTGAAAGCCATCCCATGTGACATTTTATGTCAAGCTTCTTGTGATTCTGTGAAGGCTTAGTGTTTCTGTGAGTATGAGATTTATTTCCCACTGTGAAGCAGCATTTGTGATGATGTATCTTGTTTTTCTCATGCCTTTTAGATTTATTTGTAGTGTTTACAAAATGGACCTTGAATTTGTTTATTTCCAAAGATATATAGATAAGATGTTTGCTGGACATTATTTTTTGTCTCTGCCTGCATCTTGCTGCAAGTGGTATGTTGTTCTGATTAGACACATTTTGGTCATTCTGAAATCCCTGATGACATTCAAGGACCTAGTAAATATTTATTTACTTTCAGAAATTAGTATTGATGGACATGAAAAGAGTGCTTGCATTGCCTAAAGCAGTGTTTCCCAATTCTTGTTCTAGGGCATTATTGATTATCCTACAGTATCTGCACAATGGTGCATTCAGTCTGTTACTACAAAAAGCATGATTTAAATGCATACTTGCTGTTGTTTTTTCTTGGGATAAGAACTTTAAGAACCCTCTTAACTGCACTGAAATAAACTGGGTTTAGTTTAGACTGTAGTGTCACTGCCAGGGAGTCAACTTGCCAGCTTCTAGCATGTAACACTGACATGAAGTTATTTGTCCTGTTGTCTTCTGACGGGTAGAAGTGACTTAACTTTTCATAAACGTTTGTAGTCCTAGAAGCTGCATGCTGTCTGTCCATCATATAATTCATACCTGACATTACTTGAAAAGTGTGTACTAATGCTTTCTTTCAGCATCTCACTTTCACGGTCACGTTATTACTAATATTTTCCCCTGTAACAAATGCACATTATTGTATGAGGTCAAACTTAATTTTATTCTCACAAAAAATTTTTTACAACTATATTTCAATAATTGTTTTTAGAAGATTAAATTTTACCCTTAATTAGCTAAATCTTTACATTGCAAGGTATAAGGTTTTTTTTTTTTTTTTTTTTTTTTTTTTTTTTTAATGTATCACCTGTTAAGTCCAGAAAGCACTGTGATGGTCACTGCTCCCTCAATGCATTAATTTTCTGTAAGTTTTGATTTATTTATTTGTTTTTTTAAAAAACACTTTTTATTTTACTGTATGTAGTAAGAAAGCATAACACTCAAGTTATTACAATCCAGATGCATATTATTTGTATAATATTATGAAAATATTTTTTATAGATATTTTCATTTACAAGTGGTTTCCCATTTTATAGTCATTGTGTGCATTCCAAAAAAAAACACTCATAATATTTATATATATTTATTTGTGTGGGTGTGTGTGTATGAATATGCAATGGAGTCAGACCAGCTTCATTGCGTTTGGCTGTGCCTTCACTCTCTTTCTTTGATTGGTTGTTGAAGTTTCAGAGAACCTTCAGGGGACCTTCAGGAAGCACTCTGAAGAGGCATGTGTTATTGGATAGGGAACAATGACAGCGATGACACTTTACACACTTACTTGAGCAATGATAGCGATGAAATTTACTTTGTGCTCTTGGAAGCCAATCAAAACAATAAAATAATGAAGAATATTGTGTACTTTAAAAATAAATAAATAAATGAAATGTCTACTTGGAATTTGTACTGTTTATTTCTATTCAGCTTCCTCACCCTTTGACCTGTAATCATTTGTTCTATTTTTTTTTTAATTATGTGAAATAAAGATGAATATGAACATAGTACAAGTATGACTGTCATTCTACAACAAGAGAGATGCACGCTTAGACAGAATATTACTGCTGCTGTTTTGCATGGGCTGGTTTTATATATTTGTCCTAAGTAAAGATGTCCATTAGTCCTTTTTGATTAAGAAAGTTATTGTTAATGGTACCAGTCACTTGTTTATGGTACCAGTCACTTCACAAGGACCAGCTAAAAGGCCCAATCCAAACTTTTTGTAAACACCAAAACTCACATTTGAAAGTGTAGAATATTCAGAATTCATACATAGTAAGCTTTAAAAAAAAAACGGATCAGGCAGGTCTGGAGAGCAGAAAGGATCAGGATCTCTCGTAAAAAAAAGTCTACAAAAAAAAACTTTAATTTAACTTAATTCAACTTAACCAACAATTTGACTTAATTTAATTTCAGCTGATATTTTACAGGCAAGGGGTGGTCCTACCAAATACTGATTTAATTTTATTTTGTCTTTAAAAAAAAATTCATTTCACTACTCTGAAAGCACCTTCACTTCACTGTATCTGCTACATTGACACTTTGTATTTTGCATACAGTAAGCACTCATTCTGCACTGTGCTTAGTAGAAATAAATTTACTGTCTAGATTGGTAGCAATTAAAGGGGGGAAAAAAGTGATTGTTAACAAAAGTGCTCCTTCATTTTGTCCCCTCTACAATCTTGAGAAACTTCTGGATATTTGGGCCAATAACTCTAGCTCTTCCATGGCAGCAAAATGACCACCTCTGGGCATCAGAGTGTAGCTCACAAGCTTTTGGTACTTCTGCCTGGCCCACAGTTCTGGAGTGTGCACCAGCTCATTGGGGAAAACAGCCAAAAATGCTGGAACAACAGTTGGGATTCTAAAGATAATATAGCACAATGTACACAGCAAAATAACCAGTGTTGATTCAACATTGGATTCAAATAAACACTCTGGGTGTTAATTCAACACTAAGGATTTTACTGTGTCGCAAAGAAAAACAAGCATTTAGGAATAGTGTGGGAACAAAAAATAGCACAGTAATTGAAATAGAATCATTTCTTCACGCACTTGGAATGTGGCTGAGTAAGACCTTTGCCAAAGTTCTCCTTGTATAAACGCATGGAGGGGATGATTGAACTGGTAGTCCAGTAGATCATCACATTAGTCAGCAGGTCATCCAGAGAAAACTTCCTGTAACGGAATTAAAAAGTGATAATATACAATGGATATAAAAATCTACACACCTGTTAAAATGGCAGGTGTTTGTGTTGAAAAAAATTAAACCAAGATAAATCTTAAAAGGAAAAGCTTTTTTCCACCCTCAATGTGAAATTACAACATATTAAATTTAAGTGAAAAACAATCAAATATTTTAGGGAAAAATAAAAACATTACAATAAACTGCATTAGGGGCTGCATTAGTGTGCACACCCTTTTATAACTGGGGACGTGGCTGTGTTCAGAATCACATTCAATCTCATGTTCAAAAGCAATTATCATACAGCTATCTTCACTTAATTTATTCTAATTAACCCCAAAGATCAGCTGTTTCTGTAAGATTTTCTTCAGATCTCTTTAGTTTCATCTGACTGCTGAAGCCATCGTCAACAAAGAGCTTACAAAGAATGCATGTCACTTGTTGAAAGGTACTGATTAGGGGAGGGGTAGGAAAGAATTTCCAAAACATTAAATTTACCATGGAACACTGTAAAGGTCGCTATCAACAAGTGGAGAAACTGGAGCAACACAGTGACATCAAGAACAGGATGTCTCTCCAAAATGTATAAAAGGACAAGACAAAAACTCACCAAAGAGGCTTCCAAGAGACCTACAGCAACATTAAAGGAGCTGCAGGAATATCTGACACATACTTATTACTTGTGACAACACTCTCGTATTCTTCATATGTCTGGGCTATGGGTTGGGGTGAGTAGACGGAAGCCCTTTCTCACAAAAAACATCCGATCTCAACTAAATCACCCAAAACCATGTGGCAAAATGTATTATGATCTTTGGAGATGGTCTCATCAGATCATGTTTGGCACCAAAAATTGCACATCACCAAATGAAAACCATACCTACAGTGAAACATGGTGGCAGTATCATGCTTTAGGCCTGCTTTTCTGCTATTCAGTCAGAACTGGGGCTTTTATCAAGGTGGTGGGATATTGTAGGTTATACGTTTTTTTATTTCCTTATTTTTCGCTAAAATAGTTTGACTGTTTTTCACTTTATTTCATACGTTGCAATTTCCCATTAAAGGTGAGAAAAGATCTTGACATGATTTATCTTAGTGTCATTCTTTTACTTTTTACACAAAAACCTGTCATTTTAACAGGACCTTGACTCTGTTTGGATCAGTGCCAGAATCTAATGAGTTAATCTGCTGGTTACAATGATAATTCCATATGAATTGTAGGGGAATTAGCCCGGGGGAGGGCAGAGCACAGACCCACAAGAGACAGATTGCAGTCAAAATGGGTGCTTTATTTGTCCGTGTGTGAATTGTCTGTCTTGAGGAGGTGAGGGTGTGTGAATGCGAGGGGTTTCGTGGGGGTGTGGCTGGCGTTGTGACCTTCTCGAGGGCGTGTTGGGGTTCCCGAGATGTGCGCGTGGGTCTCCCGTGCCGTCATCCACCGTTGAACGCGATCTCACCACCCGGCGGTCTCGTCCGCGCACGCACCTTCGGGGAGAGAAGGAGAGAGAGAGAGAGAAAGGAATTAGAGATTTGAGAAAGGATACCGTCGTGCTCAATGTTGGCGTGCCTATATGCCGCTGAAGAGCACGCACGGAGTCTGTCTCTTCGCCGTTCTCCTCGCGCGGCCGGAAGCGCGTCCTTTTATCCTCCTCCGCCGTCGCCTGAGTGGTGGAATTTCCCCGACGGACTCCCCAATCGCCGGCCGGTGTAGCTTCAACGGTCCTGCGCCACCGTGACGGTCCTTCCGGCTGACGGTGTGTTTGGCACGAGGCTGTCCGCTTCGTGCCGGTGCGGCAGTTGGGGAAGGAGCGACTTTCTTATTATGTGCGCCGGCTGTCGGTCCGTCGCGACAGAATCCTACAAACTTTCAAACAATTGTTCTTGAGCCGTCACATTAACGAGAATCACAGACAGAGAAACAACACAAAACCATAACGCCTCCACTACCCAGTGACCGAGGAATAAAAACCAAAGCAACAGCACAAAACCTGAACAACATACATTTGCAAGCCTTCATCCTCAAGATTTGTGAACTTATGATCAGTCCAAGTGGAAAACTTCTCCAGAATGTATGCAGCCAAGCCAACAGGAGAGTCATTCAGCCCACGCCCTATAAATTATAACACAAACAGCAACAGCTGTGCTGGGGGGGTTAACTTACACATTAAAGTTACCTTACACATTTTTAAATAGATATCAGGCCCCAACATCCAACATTAGCATAGTGAAATAAAACTGACATTTTGAAAACATCTGCTGCAAAAAAAAAAAATGAATTAAAATAAATAAATAAATAAATAGTAATTGAGAGGTATTGGAACTATTTTCCACAATAAGTGGGTGGACTTTTACCAGCAGTATCAGGCTTGGTGGCTTGTATGTGCATGTATCGTTTACATTTACATTTATTCACTTAGCAGACGCTTTTATCCAAAGCGACTTACAAATGAGAAAGATACAAGCAAAGCGATATATCAAGCAGAGAACAATACAAGAAGTGCTACCATACAAGATCTATTAATTGAATTCCAGAAGAAGCAAAGTGCAGAGTAGAGGTGTAAGTGCATTTTTAAAAATATTTTTAAAAAATTTTTTTATTATGAGTTGGTTAGGTGTTCATGGAAGAGGTGGGTCTTTAGCTGTTTTTTGAAGATGGTGAGAGATTCTGCGGTCCGTATTGAGATTGGAAGTGCATTCCACCACTGAGGAACAGTTAGTGTGAAGGTTCTGGAAAGGGACCTTGCGCCACGCTGAGTTGGAACTGCTAAACATCGGTCACTAATCGATCGCAGATTGCGAGAGGGAACGTAGGCCTTCAGGAGAGAGTTGAGGTAGGAGGGTGCTGTTCCTGACAAGGTCTTGTAGGTGAGCATCAAGGCCTTGAACTTGATGCGGGCAGCTACAGGAAGCCAGTGGAGGGAGATGAAGAGGGGTATGACATGGGTTCTCTTGGACTGGTTGAAGACGAGGCGCACTGCAGCATTCTGAATCATCTCAAGGGGTTTGATGGAGCTGGCTGGGAGGCCTGAAAGCAGTGAGTTGCAGTAGTCCAGTTTAAAGATAACAAGAGCCTGGACTAGAATCTGTGTAGCCTGTTTGGTGATATAGGGTCGGATTTTCTTGATGTTGTAAAGGATGAACCTACAGGACCTTGCAGTTGCTGAGATATGGTCTGTAAAGGTCAAGCCATCATCAAGAATCACCCCAAGGTTCCTGGCCGTCCTGGTTGGCATGAGTGTGAGTGAGCCGAGCTGTACAGTGAGGTTGTGGTTGATTGAGGGACAGGCTGGGATCACGAGAAGCTCAGATTTTGCCAGGTTAAGTTTAAGATGGTTTTCCTTCATCCAGACCGAGATGTCCGAAAGGCAAGCAGAGATGCGTGCAGAGACGGATGGATCATCAGGCTGGAAGGACAAGTGGAGCTGGGTGTCATCAGTATAGCAATGATATGAGAAGCCATGAGACTCAATCACCTGCCCTAGAGATGTAGTGTAGATAGAAAAGAGGAGTGGACCCAGAACTGACCCCTGTGGAACGCCAGTTGTGAGTTGCTGAGTTTCAGAAATACCTCCCCTCCATGATACCTTGAAGGATCTGTCAGAGAGATAGGAATCCACCCAGCACAGAACCGTTCCAGTGATGCCCAGGCTGGAGAGAGTTGACAGGAGGATCTGATGGTTCACAGTGTCGAAAGCAGCAGAGAGGTCGAATAGGATGAGGACAGATGATCTAGAGGTTGCTCTTGCTAGTCGTAAGGCGTAAGATGTATCCTGTCTCCTTCACTGTATTAACAACTAATTTCTGCACGAAGGGAAAAATTTGCTTTACATCATGATGAGTGACGTTTCTTGCAGCCATGCAGCTGTCTTAAGTCCTTGGTGGACAACCAGACCCTATCGCTGGGCTGGTACCGTGGATGCTCGCTGCGGTGGCAGTCAGCCTTGCGCTTGCAAGTGTGTGCTATCTGTACCAGGCGCCGGTGTGTGTTGGCCCAAACCTGTTCGCTCCTCTGGAACCACTGATCAACTGCTGGTGATTCTTTGGGGTTTGCATTCCAGGGGAACAGTGGGGGCTGGTATTTTAGCACACATTGGAACGGTGTGAGTCCTGTGGCTGAGTGACGCAGCGAATTCTGTGCATCTGTGCAGGGGAGGAATCTGCTCCAGTTCTTGGGGCTTGAGGCACAAAATGTTCTAAGGAACTGGCTTATCTCTTGGTTCACTTGTTCCACTTGGCCATTGGCTTGTGAGATTGTGAGATTGGCTTGGCCAGATGTGAGGTTGACAGTAATCCCCAACTTCTCCATGAAACTGGACCATACCCTGGATGTGAATTGAGGTCCCAAATCACTGACTACTTCCCCCAGGATGCCGAAGTACCTGAACACCCTCTCCATATTAGGCCATATTAGGCCACCAGCCCGCAACAGATGGTAGGTGCGGTGTGCACCTGGGTGACCCGTGGCTACCGCCGTGTGGGCCCAGACAATGACTTCCTGTCGGTGCTGCTCAGGTACAAATTGTCTTCCCGAGGGGCATGTTGTGGAACCTGTGATTGGGGAAAGTTTACGAAGGTTTGATCTAGCTCCTATTCCAGGACACTGATGATACGGGGAGGGGGGCGGGGGGGAATGATGAACTCCTCATGGTTCCTCCAAACCTCAGTGCTGTCCAGACAAGACAGGGCATCAGCTTTAGTGCTCTTGGACCTGGGTCTGTACGACAGGGTGAATTGGAACCTTGCGAAGAATAGTGACCAGCGGGCTTGACGAGGTGATAACCGTTTGGCAGTACGTAGGTACTCTAGGTTCTTGTGATCAGTGAATATGATGAAAGGGGTGTGTTGCCCCCTCCAGCCAGTATCGCCATTCCTACAGGGCTAGCTTTAAGGCCAAGTGTTCTCTATTGTCCACGTCATAGTTTTGTTCTGCTGGTGATAGTTTTCGGGAATAGAAGGCCACAGGATGGAGTTTGGGCCTCTCCCCGAAACATTGAGAGGATAGATCCTACCCCATTCTCAGACGTGTCGACCTCTACAGCGACTGGCTGGGACGGGTCTGGGTGTTTGATGATGGGGGCAGTTGTGAAGGCCTTCTTGAGTTGCTCTAGTGCTTCTTGGGCAGCTGGATTCCAGGGCAGGCATTTGTGCTTTCCTCTCAGCAAGGACATCAACGGTTGTGCTATGGAGTTGAAGTCTCTGATGAACAGCCTGTAGAAGTTTGCAAAACCCAGGAATCTCTGTAGCTCCTTCAGGGTTACTGGTGTGGGCCATTCTACCATTGCTTGCAGTTTACCTTGGTCCATGGTAACCCCCTCAGGGCTGATGATGTACCCCAGAAATGAAATGGTGTCCTTATGGAACTCATATTTTTTGGCTTTGACGTAAAGCTGGTGCTCGAGTAGTCTTTGTAGGACCTTCCGGACATGGTGGACATGCTCCTCCTGGGAACTGGAATAGATCAAGATGTCGTTGATGTACATGATCACGGTACGTCCCAGCATGTCCCTTAGGATGTTGTTTATTAGGCACTGAAAGACTGAGGGGGCGCTAGAGAACCCATACGGCATTACCAGATATTCATAGTGGCCTGAGGTGGTACTGAACCCCGTCTTCCACCAATCTCCCTCTCTGATCCGGACCAGGTTGTATGCACTGCAAAGGTCCAGTTTAGTGAAGATGGTGGCAGCACGGAGTTGTTCTAGGGCGACCGTTACTAATGGGAGAGGGTAGCGATACTTGATACAACACTGATTAAGACCCCTGTAGTCGATGCATGGCCTGAGTCCTCCTCCCTTCTTGTCCACAAAGAAAAATTCTGCGGAGGCGGGGGACATGATGTACTCCTCCATAGCTCTCTGCTCAGTCTGTGACAATGGATACACCCTTCCTCAGGGTGGCGTAGTTCCTGGAAGCAGAACTATGGCACAGTCGTAGGGCCGATGAGGTGGTAATCCACTAGCCCTTTCCTTGCTAAATGCCTCGCTGAGGTCCTGGTATTCGGGTGGAATGTGGACTGTAGCGGTTTTATCCAGGCTCTCGATGGAGGTGGTCGCTAGTGTGATCACTGGTGTCTGTAGGCAATGTGTTATGCAGTGGGTGGACCAGTGTGTGATCTCTCCTGTGTTCCCCTCCTGTGTCAATCAGCGCTTCTAAAGTACAAGACAGTCCTGAGTATTCTACTATGACAGATAGCAAAAATGCAGATTGAGATACGATCTGGGTTGAAGGACCCAAACTCACCCCTGGCTGATATGGTTTGGCCGTTCTGCTTTCTCCTAGGTCGCGGTGCTGCTTGAGAGGGCATTATCTGATGAGGTGCCTCTCCTCACCACAGTAGAAGCAACGAAACTTGTGACACTGTCTCTCTCTCTCCTCCGCATTGACCCGCACACGCATGGGGAGACCTTGTACCGCAACAGCAGCCTCGCTGCGTACTGGTCGGAGGCTCTGTAGCAAGCGATCTAGGTGAATAGCCAGGTTAATGAGTGAATCGAGGGTGAGTTGGTCGTCGCACCAGGCCAACTCTGTCACTATATCCGGATTCAATCCCTGGCGAAACATGGTCTTAAGAGAGGCTTGGTTCCATCCACTCCTGGCAGCGACAGTGCGAAATTCTAAGGCATAATCCACAACGCAGCGTGCACCTTGCTTTAGGGTAAGCAGTTCCTCCCTTGTCTCCTCGTTATCTGGTGAGTGATCAAAGACCACCCAAAAGCGATCAGCTGTTCCAGGAAGGTGATGGTGCTGCTTCCCTGCTCCCATTCAGCCTTGGCCCACCGTAAAGCTCTCCCGGTCAACAGCTCCATGAAGTAGGTAATTCTCCGACTCTCCGGCATCCCTGGGTAGCTCGAGAAGAACAAGGAGCACTGGAGGAGAAAACCCTGACAGCGTGCCACATCCCTGGCATATTTCTCCGGCGCCGGTATAGGAAGAAAATGCGCAGGCATCGGTGTAGCGACTGGCGCGTTTTGAACTAGCCTAGCCACCTATGCAGTCAGGTTGGCTAGCTGCTGGTTCTGGTCGCTAATCATTCTACAGTGGCCTTCAATAGCTTGACGCCACAGCGGATCACCCGCTGCTTCCATAGGAAGGCGAAGTAATCTGTCACGTACCGTGGGTGGAGATGGAAGCGGATGTAGGTGACAGAATCAGGCAGAATAATCCAAGGGGAAAAGACAAAGTTCGTGGTTGACAAACAGGCGAGGGTCAGGCGATCAGACAAACAAACAAAAGGGGGCTAGGCAGAAATCAAGGTCAGGGACGGAAACACTGGTCAAAGGTAATTTAGTAGACGCATGAGAAAAGAGCTTAGAGAATGGCTGAGAAACAAGTCAACAGAACATTACTTTGCAAAGTCTCTACGTTTCCAAAGTCTCTCTTATGCTGTGGTGTGAGTGTGTTTAAATGGGATGCAGGTGTGTGTGATTAGAACTCGTAGTCCTCAGTGGCCATGTTTGTAGTTAGCGGTGCCTCCTGGGAAACCGAGTCATGGCTGGGCTGAGATATGACACTTTGGGTATGCTTTTCATCCTTAGATATTAGACCTCAATTCAATTCAGTTTTATTTGTATAGCTCTTTTTACAATGGACATTGTCTCAAAGCAGCTTTACAGAAAAATATAAACATACATAAAAATACAGATTTTAAATGTGTGAATTTATCCCAATTGAGTAAGCCGGTGGCGAGGAAAAACTCCCCAAGATGTTAAGAGGAAGAAACCTTGAGAGGAACCAGACTCACAAGGGAACCCATCCTCATCTGGGTAACAGTGGACACTGTGAAAGTAAAGGAGAGTTCATTATGGTTTCATATGAAGTCTGTTTGGCCTTAGAAGCAACCGTAGTCCCAGCAATCTGGAATTGGAGTAGATGAGGGCTCCAGCCAGAGGTAGGGAATCCGAACGGATCATGCAGGTCCGGAGAGCAGAAAGGAAAATCAGGTGTTGCTCGACAGAAGGAGAGAGGAAGAGAAGAGATTGTTAGGACTGTGCTTTGCGGAACAGAAAGTCTACTCATGGTAGGCTTGAGTAAACAAATACGTTTTAAGCCTAGACTTAAACACTGAGACTGTGTCAGAGTCCTGAACACTAATTGGAAGGCTATTCCATAACTGTGGGGCTGTATAAGAGAAAACTCTTCTCCCTGCTGTAGCCTTCGCTATTCGAGGTGCCGTCAAATAGCCTGCATCTTTTGATCTAAGTAGGCGTGGCGGTTCATAGAAAACCAAAAGTTCACGTAGATACTGTGGCGTGAGACCATTTAGTGCTTTATAAATTAATAATAGTATTTTATAATTAATGCATGATTTCACAGGGAGCCAATGCAGTGTTTATAAGATCGGGGTGATGTGGTCATATCTTCTGGTTCTAGTTAGGACTCTAGCAGCTGCATTCTGGACTAACTGGAGTTTAGCTGGACCTCAAGCATGAGTAACCTGTGAACAGATATTATGTTCTGTTTTGTACAGTAAAATCAGACACAGGAGATGGTACTTGTGATCACTCAGCAGGCTGTTCTCTGTCTGAAGAGCAGAAGCATTGAGCAGCCCTACTAGCACTCACATAAGTGAACTAATCAAGCAATTGCACCCTTGAAAATACTACTCAAATCCATTGCAAAAATACATTCAAATCGCTCCTTTTATACAGGCCAATACACAAAACAACTTCACAATTGTGACAGTACATTTGTAGGCATCACATTTGTTTATGGTCCCGCTGGAACATCCAGACAGGATGTTCATCTAGTCTAGAGGTGATGAAAGCATGAACTACATCTGCATCATGTAGTGACGATATATTTCTTATTTTAGAAATATTTCTGAGATGAAAGAAGGCTATCCTAGTAATATTATCTACATGAGCATCAAATGATAGACTGGAGTCAATAATCACTCCAAAGTCTTTTACTGCTGCACATCATGAAACAGAAAGTCCATCCAGAATTACTATGAGATCAGAAAGCTTACTTCTAGCTACACGTGGTCCTGGTACAAGCACTTCTGTCTTATCAGAATTAAGTAAGAGGAAGTTAATAAGCATCCACCATCTAATGTCCTTTACACATTCCTCAACTTTATTAAGTTGCTGTCTGTCGCCTGGCTTTGCTGAAACATACAACTGTGTATCATCAGCATAACAGTGAAAACTAATTCCATGTTTACAAATAATTTGACCTAGAGATAGCATATATAAAGTAAAAAGAAGTGGGCCTAAAACAGAACCAAATTTAACCTCGGTATGCATGGAGAAGTCACCATTTACATCTATTAACTGATAACGATCGGTCAAATAAGACCTGTGCCAGGAGAGGACCGTTCCCTTAATGCCAACAACATTTTCTAATCCATCAAGGAGAATAGTATGATCTATAGTATCAAAAGCTGCACTAAGGTCAAGTAACACAAGCAACAAGACACAACCCTGATCAGAGGTGTTGTGGATAAAAATGACATGAAATAAACACGAGGGAGATTGAGTATGAGTAAAAATGTAATTTTATTGGTAATTCACAGTACGGGTGGGTGCGTAGTCTGGAGGAGAGTAAGAGGGGGAAGAAAATGGGGTGCGTCCTGGGGACATGGGGAAATCAGGGTGGGTGAAGTGAACGGACCACTGAGAGTCGGGCGGACTGGTGGGTGAGAAGAGGGACGGATGGTCGGGGCCCGGATCAGAGAAGACAACATCATCCTCGGATTGGAAGTCAGAGGGGGGTTCTGGGTCTGACTGTGTAGAGGCGTCAACACGCACGTTCGTGGGGCAGATTCTGTACCGAAGAAGAGGGGGGAACCCCGGATCTCTATTCTTAGGGGGGGTGCTGCGAAGATAGTTAAGTAGCATCATGATATCAGCAGTGAGATGCACAAGCTGGTAATGAGTGTCCAGATCCAGGTCCAAATCCTGATCCAGGTCCAGTAACGGAGAGAGAGGGGACTGACGACGGGCACCGGCACCTAGACACATAGAAGCGGGATTAGGCGGACATTGACAGATTGGAATTACGAGCAATTTAAGAGCAGTAATAGTCAAAAAAGTCAAAAAGAAGTGTACGAGCTGAGGAGTGCTAAAAACACACACACACACACACACACACACACACACACACACACACACACTCGTACAGTCAAGGGCGGGCAAGTAGACACAACATACATACACACACACTCTCTTCCTCATACACACACATGAATAACTTTAATAAAATCTTATAGTAATAGAGAAACTCTATAAAAAACAGAATAGTAGGATATGCAGGACAGTAGAACTGTAATGATATTAAGAAGTTGGAAGTACAGTAAACCGCTTTTCAAGTAGTATAAATATATATAAACTAAGAAATATAGTGCAAATATGAAAATAAATTATAAACGAGAAATACAGGAAAAAAAGGAAAATATAACTTACTCATGATTCAGGTGGTGAAGATTCTCGTCTCGCAAGGAAAGCCTTAATTTTTAGAGAACCATGAAGAAAGCCAGTTATAAGGGTGGCTGGGTCAAACTGCCCTCCCCCCCCCCCCCCCCCCCCCCCCTCTAGATAACGATAAGACCAAGGTCCCTCCCGGTTGTTTAGTCGTCTTGTCTACGTCATTTTTTTTACCTAGGGAATTGAGAATCCTGGTTTCTGACTACATAGGTAAATGAGAATCCTGGTTTTTGACCCCCTAGGTAAATGAGAATCCTGGTTTTTGACCACCTAGGTAACTAGAAACTCTGGGTTTTTGTTTCCTGGGTTGTTGGAAATGCCTGGGTTCTGATTTTATGTGTAAATTAAAACCCCTGGTTTCAATTCTATGGGTAAGTGAAATAGGCCTTTTCTGGAAACCTATGGGTTATCTAGTGTGTAAATACAGTATAAATACTGGAGCTTAAGCTCAGGGTAGGGGGATCACTTTTGAGAATTCTCATCGGTGTGGATCTCGTGTGGTGGAATGGAACAATAAAGCTGGACCCTTCCTTCTTCTCACTCACGGCTGGTGTATTTTTTCTATCTCCAACTGGTCTCAGAGGTAGATGTGAGTATTGGCTTCTAAGTAGAATTTTAAATGTTTTTGGGTAATAGGCTAAATTCGAGCCAACAGAGGCCAGTAGTAGGTCATTTACTACTTTAACCAACGCTGTCTCTGTGCTATGATGAGGTCTAAATCCTGACTGATACATTTCATGAATGTTATTCCTATGTAAGTGCAAGCATAGATGCTGTGCACCAACCTTTTCTAATATCTTGAAGATAAAGGGGAGATATAGCTGGACAGTTGAGAGGGGTCAAGGTGAGGTTTTTTAATCAGGGGTATAATAACTGCTAGTTAAATGATTTTGGTACATAGCCAGTGCTAAGTGAAGAATTGATTATATTTAGAAGTGGCTCAATTACTCCAGGAAAAATCTTTTTAAAAGAAACATGTAGGTACAGGATCAAGTATATAAGTTGATGATT
The DNA here is from genome assembly GCF_001660625.3 of Ictalurus punctatus. NCBI lineage: Eukaryota > Metazoa > Chordata > Actinopteri > Siluriformes > Ictaluridae > Ictalurus > Ictalurus punctatus. Next base: position 4,848,349 of record NC_030440.2, read on the forward strand.
TTGCTGAAGAGAATAATGAAGATAGTTCAGTCTCTCTAAGGGGAGTAAAACATTCTAATCATTTATCAGATATTGCTATATTATCATCTACAGGGTTAGTTATAAAACTGTCTGGTTTTAAATTAATAGCCTGAATTTCACATCTAATATTTTCAACTTTACCAATGAAAAAATTCATGAAATCTTCACTGCTATGTAATGATTGTCACGATTCCCCCTTGAAGCAGCGTGCTCTAAGCGCGAATGCGCGAGCACTTGCTTTTCCGCTGTTGACCGTAGTGACATTGGGACACGTGTGTTTTGTTTATGTCTGTCATGTCTCCTCCCTTTTCCGTCATTGGCTGGGAATTCACGTGGGTCTGAATTGCTCTCAGCTGATAGCAGTTGAGACGCTGATCATGTCGGCATATATAGCGCGTGCCTCCCAGCACACAACGCGGAAGATTGAGAAGTCGTAAATAGTAAGTGTTTAGCGTTCATATAGCCATATAGCCATATAGCCATATAGCCATATAGCCATATAGCCATATAGCCATATAGCCATATAGCCATATAGCCATATAGCCATATAGCCATATAGCCATATAGCCATATAGCCATATAGCCATATAGCAGTTCACGCTGGATTATCCGCTTCCAGTCCCTCGCCTTAGTTCGTGTCTTGTTTTGTTTAACGACCTAGATTCCTGCCTTGCCCCGTGTATGCCTGTTTGCCAATCGCCTGACCTCTTGCATGTTTATGGATTACGTTTTGGATCACGTTTAGGATTTGTCTGCCTGCCTGTCTCTTTAAATAAACAACTGTTATCCTGCACTTGCATCCGCCTTATCTCTGCTCCGTCACGATTTGTGACAATGATTGTGTGTTTCATTTTGCAGTGGTTTCATTCTTGGTTAATTTTGCTACCATGTTGAATAAAAATCTCAAATTGTTTTTGTTATCTCCTACTACAGTGGAGAGAGAGACTTTTCTAACATCACTAAGAGATTTTCTATAGTTCAGGAGGCTCTCCTTCCATGCCAAATACTACCAAATTGGTTTGACGCCATTTACGTTCTAATTGTAGAGTGGTCTGTTTTAAGGTGTGTGTGATCGTTATTTTTTTGTAGCTTTTTCTCTCTAATTATTTTTCTTTTGAGTGGAGCCACTCTATCTAGCGTGTAGTGGAGTGTTGACTCTAAGCAGCCTGATCAAGTTCTATGGGATCAGACAGTGATTCAAATCTAACTGATGTCTCTGGGAGGTTATTGATGAAGCTTGGTGCAGCAGCTGACATGAAAGTATGTTTTACACGGTAGCGATGCGAGGTGCAAATATTATGATCAATAAATATTATGAACGAGCTAAGATAATAGTCTGAGACAACTTCAGACTGTTGAAAAATTACAATATTTTCTATATTTAATTTGTATGTTGGTATCAGGTCAAGAGTGTGACCACCATTATGAATAGCTCCTATTACATTCTGATTAACCCCTACTGAATCTAAGATGGATATCACCGTTGTTCTACACTTCTTGTCAAAATTGAAGAAATATCGGAGGTTGGGAGGAACTTCAGGACTGGCCCCAAACTCAAGGCCAAAGCAAAACAGGATAAAGGTGAATATACTACAGTGGCCAAGTCAAAGCCCAGATCTGAATCTCATTGAGAAGCTAGGCACTATTTGAAAATTGCAGTAAAAAACAACAACATCCAAACAACCTGAAGAACCTGGAGCAAATTTGCCAGGAAGAAAGGATGGCAATCACCCCTAAAAAATGTGCAGAGTTGTTGGGAAATTCACCGACCCCAACAAACTTAAAGCTGTTATTGCAGCAAAAGCTGGTTCTACCAAGTAACAGTCAGAAGGGGGTAAATACTTACTCAAGTAGCAAGTTTCTTTTTTTAAAACTCTGCTGAGAAATTTTGACTTTGAAAATGTAATTTAAGAGCATTTTGGTTTGCAAGAAAATACTGTCTGGAACAATCTGTGTAAGTGTCATTTGTAATCCAGACGAATCTGATGACTTGAGGTGGTTTCAATACTTCTGCAATTCACTGTATATGGTTACATTTTCTAGCTAGATATGGCTGTATGACTCTTAGTTGGGCTCCTAGGCTCCTGGGCTCTTAGTAGTGATAATCCAGCCCCAAGTCTCTTCATCAGCTTGTGGAACACCCGTGCTGCGCACATTGAGTGAAAACCTATTCCAAACAAAATCACGACATACACAGAGGAACTGAAAAAACAGCTTTAACCCAAAGTAACTTAAGTGAAGCAAAATCAAATCAAAGCAAACAACTAAAAGGGTGAGGTTTAAGGGCTCAAAATGGCTCTCTGTTAGTTCTGCCATTTTGAACTAAAAGTCGGTGTGAACAGAATCTGAGTAGAAATAGATGTATGAAGCAGACAGTGAGTTTACATACTTTGTTATGTGGTGCCTCAGAAAAGCCATAGCCAGGAATAGAGGGACAAATGACCTCAAAAGAGATGTCCTGAGGGCTTCCTGCCTCCATGACGAGGAGAAGGATGCCACAGAATTGATAAAAAGGACCAGGTCAGCCATGTACCATCATCAGAGGTATGCTACATGCTCCTTCAGGCAGGTTCTTGGATTTCACATGGATATAATGGACATCAATACCTTAAAATTCAGACAAAAATAATATATCAAACTTTCATAGCTAGTATAATACCATACCCACAAGGAACCTTTTTTTCTAGCAATGTAGAATGTCAAAATATGCCTGTCTGTGCATCACCATCAAAGTCATGCTGATAGCTCATTTGTTACAGAAGTTCATAAAAATGTATTGTGTTACACCATGTTTAATCACATTTCACAAATCCATCTTAAAGCCTGAACCAAATTTGCATGCATGAATAGCCTGGGTATTTTGAACTACACTATATAAGTATATCTTTGAAATGAATATGAATAAATGGCTTACTTAATTTTCTGCATCACAACATCATGATCACTATTTAAATCAATTCAAATATCAATGCTGTATGGTGTACACTATATGGTCATAAACATGTGGACACCCAACCATCAAACCCATGCATGTTGTTGAACATCTCATTCCAGATTTATTCCTCTTTGCTTTTATAATAAGCTCCACTCTTCTGGGAAGGATTTCCACTAGATTTTGGAGCGTGGCTGTGGGGATTTGTGTTCATTCAGCCACAAGAGCATTACTGAGGTCAGGCACTGGTGTTGGGCAAGGAAGTCTGGGGTGCAGTTGGTGTTCCAGTTCATCCCAAAGGGGGTCAGTGGGGTTGAGGTCAGGGTTCTGTGCTGGAACAGGTTTCTTAATTCCAAAGAAGGGAAACTGTAATGCTAAAAAGTCATTCTATAGTGTGCTTCCAACTTTGTGGCAAAAGTTTGGAGAAAGCTTGTGATGGCCAAGTGTCCACAAATGTTTGGCCACATAATCTATATACACACCTTCTATTTTGGTTTTAAAATGGGGATATTGATTCAGTTTGTCCACTTGTCTCCTCCAGTCAAAGTCATTCCTCCAGTATGAAACAATCTTCTTCAGGTAACTGCAGTTGAAGCCATAGTGAAACTGGCTGTTTTCTAAAGAAGGGACAGGCGTGTCTGATCAATACGATGATGCAGGTCCTAGAGATGACAGAACAAAGAATAATTATTTAAGTTATATAAAAACAATTCAAGGACATAGTCTTCTGAAAAAATAAGTACACTCCATGGAAATTGTTGGCTTTTTTTTCTGACATATTTGGACAAGCAAACATTTGATTATCTTTGAAACAGTGCCTATTAATAAAGTCGATATACTTGAACAAAACCACAACCAAATTATCGTTTTTAGTAATTTATTCAACAGAAATATCAACAAATGTGATATTCTTCTGTGGAAAAAATAAGTACACCTTTGGCCTCAGAAACTAGTATTGCCCCCTTTAGCAGAAATAACGTCTTGTAGGCATTTTGCATAATTGTCCACCAGGCTTGCTGGAATTTTTGACCATTCTATCATGCAATTATCTTTGAGTTGCAAGATGTTTGAGGGTTTTCTAGCATGTACTGTCCGTTTCAAATCCCCCACAACATTTCAATGGGATTCAAATCCAGACTTTGACTTCACCATTTTATAATCCTCCATTTCTTCTTCTTCAAGCCATTCCTTGATGGATTTGCTAATGTGCTTAGGATCATTATCCTGTTGAAAGGTCCACTTTCAGTTCAACAGTTCAACTTTTGGACAGAGTCTTTGATATGATGCAGAATTCATAGTTGAATCAATTAATGCAAGCTGTCCAGTCCCTGAGGCAGTGAAGCAACCCCAAACCATTACATTTCCACCACCGTGCTTCACAGTTGGTATGAGGTGCTTCTCCTGAAAAGCTGTTTTTGGTTTCTGCACCAAACATGTCTGCTGTTACTGTGGCCAAACAACTCTACCTTTGATTCATCTGTCCAGAACACATTATTCCAAAAGGCCTGGTCTTGCCTATATGCTCATTGGCAAACTGTAGTCTTGCAAAGGCTTTTTCCTGACATGACTCATATGCAATCTCTTTCTGATTGTAGAAACATGCACTTTGACACCAACAGTTGCATAATTTACTAGCAGATCCTGTGATGAAATTTTGGGGTTCTTAGAGACTTCTGTTTGAATCAGACGGGTCTGCTTTTGGGCTGAATTTGCTGGGATGGCCAATTGTAGATGATTTTCCTTACAGTGGAATGATGCATTTGGAGATCTTTTTAAATCCCTTGCCAGACTCATAGGCACCCACAACCTTTTTTCTGAAGGCCTTACAGCAGTGGTTTTCAAAGTGGGGGCTGCGGCCCCCTTGGGGGCCGCCAGGGGGCGCCCGGGGGGCCTTAACAATTTGGTGTGAAAAATAAATAAATACATGATTTTTTCTTTCTCACTCTCAGACAACCACACACACAATCAATTCCAATTGTCATGTAATGTAAAGATGTAAGATGTAATTATTAATAAAAAAAAAAGGGGGATATATTCCGAAGTCTGTATTTTTAATGTGTTTTAAAGGTATCTTGCAAAAGGGGGGCCTCGGTCAAATGGTAATGCCATTTGGGGGGCCTTGCCCTGGAAAACTTTGGGAACCACGGCCTTACAGAACTCTTTAGATTTTGGCATGATGAAACCACACACTCCAATAGTAACAGGATGTAGAAAAATTAGTTCATGCTTTCATCACCTCTAGGCTGGATTATTGTAATGCCTTACTGACTTGATGTTCCAGTAGGATCATAAACAAGCTCCAGTTAGTCTAGAATGCAGCTGCAAGAGTCCTTACTAGAACGAGAAGTTACAACCACATCACTCCAATCTTATCCACACTGCACTGGCTCCGAGTGAAATTTCAGACTGATTATAAAATACCACTACTGACCTATAAAGCACTGAATGGTCTCACGCCACAGTACCTGAGTGAAATTTTGGTCTTTTATGATCTGCCACGTCTACTTCCATCAAAAGGTGCAGGCTATTTGTTGGTACCTCAAATAGTGAAGGCCACAGCAGGGGGAAGAGCTTTCTCTTACAAGCCCCACAGTTATGGAATAGCCTTCCAATTAGTGTTCGGGACTCATACATGGTGTTTAAGTGTTTAAGTCCAGGCTGAAAACATAGTCAAGCATTTTGTGAATTTTTTTTCCTTAGGTAAAGGTGCAGATCAAGAGGTGCACAGGCATGGAGTGCTGTGGTGAACTGGGATCTTCAGGTTTGTTGATGGCCACCTTATATCCCAGGGAGCCCTCTGTGCTACCTTCATAGCTAGTCTTGCCGGAGTCCCTGCTTGCACTCAAAGTACATGGTCCTTAACCATTACGGGGCAATAAGCATACCTAATAATCTCACCCTCTCTTTCCTTCTCTCTCGAGCTACATGTGATATTCTGAGATACCAGTGATCCTGATGCCCTACTGGAGTTCTCATTAATTAGGAGTCACATGCTTCTGCGGATGGTGCAGCTAAGGTTGGTGCATTGTGGTGCATGGTGCATTGAGATTGCTGAGAATGGTTCCACTTGCCTCTCCAGGAACCATCACCTTACCATGGTGGAGAGGTTTGTGTGTCCCTACGAACCTGAGGGCTGTGTTGTCTGGAGCCTTGTGCTCCTGGTAGGGTCTCTGAAGGCAAAGTAGTCTCAGGGGAGGGGCCAGACTAAGAATGGTTCAAAGACATCTTCATGAAGAAAACAAAGGGAGGAGGAGTTACTCTGCTATATTATATATATATATATATATATATATATATATATATATATATATATATATATATATATATATATATACATATATATATATATATATATATATATATATATATATATACTCACAAGTCCCCGTTTGAGCGCTGTTACGTTGGACAAGAAGGTTGCCTTCTTACGCCTACTGGCTGTGGGGGGGGGGGGGGGGGGGGGACTCTGACTGTTGGCTCGGGAAAGGGAAGCTCGGGGTCCCCTGCTGGAGCTGCTGCCCCCATGACCCGATAACAGATAAGCGGTTATGGATGGATGGATGGTACCACTTACATTTACATTTTTAAGGTATTTGGCAAACGCCCTTATACAGAGCGACTTACATTTATTTCATTTATACAGCTGAGCAATTGATGGTTAAGGGCCCAACAGCTTGGCGGTGTGAACTAACGACCTTCTGAGCAGTAGACCAACGACTTAACTACTGCCCTACCACTTTAAAAAAAACAAAAAACAAAAAACAAAACAACAACATAAAGATGGCTTTGGTTGTCAATTCATGTGAACAGTTATGCTGTGATGGCTAGGACTACAATTACCACAAACAGTTTTACACTTAAGTCTCAGAACAGATAAGTTCAACAAAACAGACTCCATGTAAAAACTGTAATGAATTTCCTACTATTTGACCATGTTGTATTAACACATTTATAGAAGGGATTTATTTATAATTGCACTATCCGTTGTTACCCAGCTGAGGATGGGTTCCATTTTGAGTCTGGTTCCTCTCAAGGTTTCTTCCTCATATCATTTCAGGGAGTTTTTCCTCACCACTGTTGCCTCTTTCTGCTCATTAGGGACAAAGTGATACATGTATATATTATTCTGAATTTATATATTCTGTAAAGCTGCTTTGGGAAAATGTCCATTGTTAAAAGTGGTATACAAATAAAACTCAGTTGAACTGAATTGAATTGTTACTATCAATTATTTTAATAATTGATTATTTGACCATTTCCTTCGATTAATAATCGAATAGATGATAATCATATTGACTTAAGTAAGTAGACTTATCAAATTGCATCTTAAAACCTACTTGTACAGACCACTGTTAACATTAGGGTTTTAGCCTACTATGTGCTATATAAATACAGTTTGTTTTATCCTTAAATTCAGATTTTTAATGATACATAAATTTCCAACAATTACTGTACATTTCATAATGTATATGCAAAATGTTATTTTTTTTTTTATAATACATACTTTCCTGAACAAAAATACTTCAGTATCTGTAATGTTACTGTTTCTTATAAGAGGGACAGGGAAGAGAAATTAAAAAAAAAAAAAAAAAAAACACAGACAGGAGGATCATGGGTAAACATGGCACACAGAGATGTGCTAGCGTGCAGTATTCCCATGAGTTACCTACATGAGCATATCTTCAGTGCAATGCATCAGGCAAGAGCTGATTGGGAAGGCATGACTATGCTTTTCCATGGGTTTTCAGTGCATCTGGAAAGTACTCACAGCGCTTCACTTTTTCCACATTTTGTTATGTTACAGCCTTATTCCAAAATGGATTAAATTCAATATTTTCCTCAAACTTCTACAAACAATACCCCATAATGACAATGTGAAAGAAGTTTGTTTGAAATCTTTGCAAATTTTTTAAAAATCAAAAAAAGCACATGCACATAAGTATTCACAGCCTTTGCTCAGTACTTTGTTAAAGCACGTTTGGCACTAATTACAGCCACAAGTCTTTTTGAGTATGATGCTACAAGCTTGGCACACCTATTTTTGGTCAGTTTCTCCCATTCTTCTTTGCAGGACCTCTCAAGCTCCATCAGGCTGGATGGGGAGTGTCTGTGCACAGCCATTTTCAGATCTCTCCAGAGATGTTCAGATGATCGCACATACATGAGCAAGGTGCGCGTGCGCCTGCTCTTCGAATGTTGACAACTGTGACATTGTTTACCACGGCCACGTGCATTTTTTTGGTTTTGTTCTGTCTCCTCCCTGCTCTGTTGTTGGTTATTGTTCGGGATGTGGCTTTATTGTTTTCAGTTGCCAGCACTTAATGATGATTATGTTTGCTTATATACCACGCACCTCCCAGTACACTGCGCATTAGATTAGATTAGATATAGTAGATTAGATACATCAGATTAGTTACGGTCCTTGATAGATATAGTTATATAGTTAGTTTCACGTTAGATTAGTTCATTTAGTCCACACTGGTTTTTCCGCTCCCAGTTCCTAGTCATAGTTCATGTTTCTTGTTTTGTGTCTTGACCCTGTTTTCTGTGACCGCGACTTTGATTCCTGCTTTACCCTGTTTGCCGATCCCCCGACTCTTTGCCTGTCTTGACTACGTTTTGGATTACGATTTGGATTTATCTGCCTTTGTCTCTTTTAATAAATGTGTCTTTTCCTGCACCTGCTTCCGCATCCATCTTTGAATCGTGACAGAATAGTCTGCCTAAACATGGATGCAGCAGGAAGCCGGGGGAGACATCACGCTACAAAAACCATGGAAGTAGCAGGAGAGCGCCTTGTTGGGAAACGCTTGGATTACTGGCCGCGTTTCCTGTCCATACAGTTCCCTCAAAGGTATGCCGCCGAACTCCCACCGGAGACAGTGGGATTGGGGAGCTACCCGCTGGAGTTCCTCTGCCACTGCCAAATATATTCAATTCAATTCAATTAAATTTTATTTGTACAGTGCTTTTTACAATAGACATTGTCTCAAAGCAGCTTTACAGAAATATCAACACGGTATGCAGATTTTAAAGGTGCGTATTTATCCCAACTGAGCAAGCCACTGAGTGGCGACGGTGGCAAGGAAAAACTCCCAAAGATTTTTTAAGAGGAAGAAACCTTGAGAGGAACCCGACTCAGAAGGGAACCCATCCTCATCTGGGTAACAACAGATATTGTGAAAAAGTTCATTATTGACTTATATGAAGTCTGTACGGCCTTAGACGCAGCCGTAATCCCAGCAGTCTGGAATTGGAGAAGATTTGAGCTCCATCCAGAGGCAGAAAGGATCTGGATCTCTAGTATCTCGATAAATTTGTGTGTGGCTCAGCAGAAGGAGAGAGGGAGAGAAAAGATTATTAGGACTGGGAATTAGTATAATAGAAAGTCAAGTCAGGGTAGGCTTGAGTAAACAAATACGTTTTAAGCCTAGACTTAAACACTGAGACTGTGTCTGAGTCCCAAACACTAATAAGAAGACTGTTCCATAACAGTGGGGCTCTATAAGCGAAAGCTCTCCCCCCTGCTGTAGCCTTCACTATTCGAGGTACCGTCAAATAGCCTGCATCTTTTGATCTAAGTAGGCGTGGCGGATCATATAAAACCAAAAGGTCGCTTAGATATTGTGGCGCGAGACCGTTTAGTGCTTTATAGGCTAATAAAAGTATTTTATGGTTACTGCGGGATTCCACTGGGAGCCAATGCAGTATTGATAATATTGGTGTGATCTGGTCGTGTCTTCTAGTTCTAGTTGGACTCTAGCAGCTGCATTCTGGACTAACTGGAGTTTGTTTATATTCCTACTGGAACATCCAGACAGTAAGGCATTACAGTAATCTAATCTAGAGGTGACGAATGCATGAACTAGTATTTCTGCATCATGTAGTGACAATATATTTATTATCTTAGAAATATTTCTGAGATGAAAGAAGGCTATCCTAGTAATATTATCTACATGAGCATCAAATGATAGGCTGAGTCAGTAATCACTCCAAGGTCTTTAACTGCTGTACATGTTGAAACAGAAACATCCAGAGTGACCATGTGATCAGAAAGATTATTTCTAGCTACACGTGATCCTAAAAATAGTATTTCTGTTTTATCAGAATTAAGTAAAAGGAAGTTAGTTAACATCCAATGTCTAATGTCCTTTACACAATCCTCAACCTTACTAAGCTTCTGTCTGTCCTCTGGCTTCGCTGAAACATACAACTGTGTATCATCAGCATAACAGTGGAAGCTAATTCCATGCTGACAAATAATTTGTCCTAGGGGTAGCATATATAAAGTAAAAAGCAGTGGGCCTAAAACAGAACCCTGTGGAACTCCAAAGGTAACCTCAGTATGCATGGAGAAGTCTTCATTTACATCTACGAACTGATAACGATCGGTCAGATAAGACCTGAGCCAGGAGAGGACTGTTCCCTTAATGCCAACAACATTTTCTAAACTATCAAGGAGAATAGTATGATCTATAGTATGAAAAGCTGCACTAAGGTCGAGTAACACAAGCAGCGAGACACAACCCTGATCAGAGGCCAGAAGTAGGTCATTTACTACTTTAACTAACGCTGTCTCTGTGCTATGATGAAGTCTAAATCCTGACTGATACATTTCATGAATGTTATTCCTATCTAAGTACGAGCATATCTGCTTTGCTACAATCTTTTCTAAAATCTTAGAGAGGAAGGGGAGATTTGATATAGGTCTACAGCTGGACAGTTGAGAGGGGTCAAGGTCAGGTTTTTTTAATCAAGGGTTTAATAACTGCTAATTTAAGTGATTTAGGTACATAGCCAGTGCTAAGGGAAGAATTGATTACATTTAAAAGTGGTTCAATTACTCCTGGACAAATCTGTTTAAAGAAACATGTAGGTACAGGATCTAGTATGCAAGTTGATGAATTGGCTGAAGAGATTAATGTAGCGAGTTCGGTCTCTCTAAGCGGAGCAAAACACTCTAAACATTGATCTGATATTGCTACATTATCATCTAATGGGTTTGTTACAGTACTGTCCGATTTTAATTTAATGGCCTGTATTTCACGTCTAATATTTTCAACCTTATCAATGAAAAATTTCATGAAATCTTCACTGCTATGTAATGATTGAGTGTTTCTCTCTGTAGTGGTTTTATTCCTAGTTAATTTTGCTACCGTGTTGAATAGGAATCTAGAATTGTTTTTGTTATCTCCTATTAAGGTGGAGAAATAGATTTTTCTAGCATCGCCAAGAGATTTTCTATATTTCAGTAGGCTCTCCTTCCATGATGTTTGAAATATCACCAGTTTGGTTTGACACCATTTACGTTCTAATTGTCGAGTTGTCTGTTTTAAGGTACGTGTTTGACCGTTATACCATGGTGCTAATTTTTTCTCTGTAATTATTTTTCTTTTGAGTGGAGCCACTCTATCTAGCGTGTAGCGGAGTGTTGACTCCAAGCTTTCAGTCGCCTGATCGAGTTCTATCGGATCTGATGGTGATCCAAGACTAATTGATGTTTCTGCTAGGGTATTTATGAAGCTCGGTGCAGTAGCTGATGTGCAGGTATGTTTTACGTGGTAGCGAAGAGAGGTGGAAATATTATGATCAATATGTATTATGAACAAGATAAGATAATGGTCTGAGACAACTTCAGACTGCGGAAAAATTACAATATTTTCTATACTTAATCCGTATATTAGTATCAGGTCAAGAGTGTGACCACCATTATGAGTAGGTCCGATTACGTTCTGATTAATCCCTACTTAGTCTAAGATGTACACAACCACTATTCTTAGAGGGTCTTCCAAGTTATCAATATGAATATTAAAATCTCAGACAATTAATGCTTTATCTACAGACACAACCAGGTTTGAGACAAAGTCTGCAAATTCACTAAGAAATTCAGTATATGGCCCTCGGGGTCTGTAAATAATAATTAGAGGAATTGACTTATTTTTTGTGGCTACATAACTTATACCGGTATAAAGAATTTCAAACGAATTAAATTTATAACTAGGTTTTTGTGTGACGACTAGATTTTTACTATGGATGAGACCAACACCTCCTCCTCTACCAGTTGAACGAGGCTGATGTACATAACTGTATCCAGGAGGACTGGCGTCATTTAATGCTATGTACTCGTTTGGTTTAATCCAAGTTTCCATTAGACACATTAAATTACATTCCTGATCAGTAATGATTTCGTTAACAATAAGAGCCTTAGACGCAAAAGATCTAATGTTTAATAGTCCTAGCTTCAGATTACAAGTGCTGGCTGTGTATTCAATATGATTTAATTTTATGTTAATTAGGTTACGAAGACAGACTTTCCAAGATTTTCTCTGTATTTTTATAGCTCGGGGAACAGACACAGTCTCTATAGTATGTATTACAGGTGCTGGACTATTAATTGAACATTGATTATAATTAACGTTGTTATTGTTGGAAGATGTACTTATGTTAGGCAGTCACTTGGAGTGTAGCACCTTGGAGATGTTGTCAGACAGCAGTTCCGCTCCGCAGCCTGATGTCGTTTGTCCCCGCGTGCAGCACAACCGCTGCAATGCGCTCGTCCTTCTTCAGGATCCTGGATACCTGCGCAGCGACATCAAGGACACGAGCACCAGAAAAACAGTGTGTGTGCACCTTACCTTTAGATGAAACTACACGGAAGTTCCTCACAATGGAGTCCCTGACGATCACAGCGTTAGGTCTGGTCTGACGGAGAGGGGCAAAGCGGTTCCTGGTTGGAACCTCGAACACCGGAGGTGGAGAGGTCCTGTTTTATCTAAAGTAGTGTCAGTTATATTTGCATAATGTAAGGTAAATAATTTTATACTTTTTTAAAAATATACTTCTGTAGCCTGGCATATCCGAAGCCTGACAAGAAACAGTGGCTTGGATTCTTAGTGTCCCAGTTTTGCGGCCCGGCCTGTGACTGGGTGGAGCAGCTGGTAATTACAGGGTCCACCATCCTCAATGATGTCACTCAGTTTGTGGAACTTTTTATGGAGGGGGTCACGCAGCCAGGGCTGCACGGTCTGGATTTACTGGGGTGGAGAGTCAATGGAATGCCCCAGGCTGAATTGCCATTCCACATGTATCATGAGGGGATTGACAGGGTAGCCTCCACAGCTCTGAGGGCTTAACTGAGGACATAACTGAGGGTTGCGGGAAAGAGACTCAGCTACAACGTCCCACATGCAAGAAGCTAGGTCTCCAGGAAGCATTTTTCTGCTCTAAGGAATGCTTCAAGAGCAGCTGGCATCAGCACAAGCATCTACACAGGAAAGCCCCTGCGGAACTACAGCCAGAGGTCAACATGAAAGATCTCAGAACCAGAGCTCGAACCTGAGACACATGAGGTGGTCTCACCTGCCGAGCCCCAGCCAGAGGTCAATGTGGCGACCTCAGAGCCCCAGCTTGAGACTCACAAAGAGGTCTCACCGACAGAGCTCCTGCTAGAGGCCAATGTGGCGACCTCACCACCAGAGCTCGAACCTGAGACCCATCAGGTGGTCTCACCTGCCGAGCTCCAGCCAGAGGTCAACATGGTGACCTCAACCCCAGGGTTGTAGTATGAGACCCATGAGGAGGTCTCACCTGCCAAGCTCCAACCAGAGGTCAATGTGGTGACCTCAGAGCTCCAGCTTGAGACCCACAAGGAGGTCTCACCAGCAGAACTCCTGCTAGAGGTCAAGGCGGTGACCTCAGACCTCCAGCTTGAGACCCACGATGAGGTCTCAGCACCTGAGCTCCAGCCAGAGGTCAACATGGCGACCTCAGAACCAGAGATCGAACTTGAGACCCATGAGGTGGTCTCACCTGCCAAGCTTCTGCCAGAGGTCAACGTGGCGACCTCAGAGCTCCAGCTTGAGACTCACAAGGAGGTCTCACCGACAGAGCTCCTGCTAGAGGTCAACATGGTGACCTCAACCCCAGAGTTACAGCCTGAGACCCATGAGGAGGTCTCCGCTTCAGAGCTTCAGCCAGCGGTCAACATGGTGACCTCAACCCCAGAGTTTCAGCCTGAGACCCATGAGGGGGTCTCAGCTTCAGAGGTCCACTGTAATGCCAAGTTACTGTCCCAGGTCGAGGAGATGACCAACCCAAGCTCTGCTCATGCCAAGTTCCTGTCCCAGGTCAAAGAGACTGCCTCCCAAGACACTTTACTGTCCCAGGTCGAGGAAACGGAAAACCCAGGCCCTGCTCACGCCAAGTTCCTGTCCCAAGTCGGTGCCGAAGTCAGTACTGACCAGGTTCTGCTCATGCCTGAAGTTGTAGTCATGAACAATAAAGCTCTAATCACACTGGATGATACAACCAGGTTTTGCTCACGCTTGACACCGATGACATGGATGACCAAGTTCCCCTCACGTCCAAGTCTGCTGACATGACCAACCAAGTTATGCTCACGGCAGAGTCTGTAGATACGACCAACCAAGTCCTGCTCATGCCCGAATAGCCAATCAAGTTCAGCCTGCAGAGTCCACTGAGAACATTGCTCTGCTTACCTGTTCCGCTGAGAACATCGCTCTGCTTTCCTGTTCTGATGAGGACGTCGCTCTGCTTTCCTGTTCCGAGGAGGACGTCGCTCTGCTTTCCTGTTCCGCTGAGGACGTCGGTCTGCTTACCTGTTCCGCTGAGGACGCCACCATGCTTTCCTGTTTCACTGAGAACGTTGCTCTGCTTTTCTGTTCTGCTGAGGACATCGCTTTGCTTACCTGTTCCACTGAGGACGCCACTATGCTTTCCTGTTTCACTGAAGACGTCACTCTGCTTTTTTGTTCCTCTGAGGATGCCACACAGTCTCCTGGTTCAGCTGGGGACATTTTGCCCAGGGGGCTGGGACCGCCAATGGAGATGGATGTTTCATGTTTCATTTCCCCTTTAGGCAGCGCGCTGGAGAGCATGAGGGCGCGCGCGTGCACAAGCAAAATGCGCGAGCGCCCGCTCTTCGAATGTTGACAACCGTGACATTGTTTACCATGGACACGTGTGTTGGTTTTTGGTTTTGTTCTGTCTTCTCCCTGCTCTGTTGTTGGTTATTGTTTGGGGTGTGGCTTTATTGTTTGCAGCTGCCAGCACTTAACAATGACTATGTTTGCTTATATACTGTATTGCTTATATATAGTCATAGTTCATGTTTCTTTTTTTGTGTTTTGACCCTGTTTTCTGTGAATGCGACTTTGATACCTGCTTTGCCTCGTTTATGCCTGTTTGCCGATCGCCCGACCCTTTGCCTGTCTTGACTACGTTTTGGATTACGATTTGGATTTATCTGCCTTTGTCTCCTTTAATATAACTGTTAACTGCACTTGCATCCGTCCTAATCTCCCTTATGTCTCTCGACATGACACCAATAAATAGCTAGCAAAATTTCAGCTTTGGGTCTGCATTAGTAGAGATATAGAGCTTCTAAAAAAGGGGGCATGAAACTAATTCACTGTAAAGTTCTGTAAGTCATTACTTTTGAATTGTTTATCCTCTAGTATAAGATTTCTACACAGCTGCATATTTTCCAATTTATGGCCTGCTGAAAAAAATTAACTAGAGCTGTAACAAGTAATAGATAAAATCGATAATAATCGATTAAGAAAATTGTTGTCAACGAATCTCATTATGGATTAGTTGGTCTGCGCGTGGCACAGGGTACGTTTATTCACTATGTTACTTCTCTTCTGAAAACACGCTTCGGAGAGTAAATACTAAAGTTGTGTCCCAAATGACATACTGCACACTTACACTGTGCACTCTGCACTACCGTCTAGAATGTGGATTTTAGAAAGGTAATATCATCTCAAATAGAACATTAGCGTTTTTTTACTAACCAGAAGTATAAGCCGCTTCCTAGTCAGTGGCGCATGACGCCATACGCACGTAATGTGACGCTACTAGCTTTAGTAGATACCCAGAGCTGATACCCCGTGCTGCGGGGGTTTCCTCCAGGTTCTCCGGTTTCCTCCCCCAGTCCAAAGACACGCATGGTAGGCTGATTGGTATTTACAAAGTGTCCGTAGCGTGTGAATGTGCCCTGGATTGTGCCATCCAGGGTGTACCCTGCCTTGTGCCGCATACTCCCTGGGATAGGCTCCAGGTTCCCTGTGACCCAGTAGGAATAAGCGGTATAGAAAATGGATGGATGGATGATAATAATACATCAGGATAATATATGTATTTTATGTCTAGAGATCATTTGTCTTTATTTTATCATATTATGTAAAGTTCTACAATTTAAACAAACTGTACCATCAGGCAAATAGATAGAAGTTTATACTGCCTGCCAGCTGATGCAAGTGGGGCATCAATGATCCTCAGAGGGACCCAACCGATATCATCTCCCCTTGGCCAACTGTAAGTCTTAGAGGGACCATGAGGATGCATAAATATTACTTGTACATCTTATTACTCCTGTGATGTTGTATGAATGTTGCCTATCCACCACTGTTGGTTATATAAACATATAACATAGTTACCAGGAATTGCTTCTGCTGATTTCACAGTCGTCTGATCCATCACTTGTGGACAATTCCCACTCATATCCACAAGGAAACTAGGACCCTGTTGACCTGTAGAAGGTTTCGCATGACTGCAACGAATGAGTGGCTGTTTCTAATTCCAGGAGTAATGGCTGATAATTGGGACAGTTGAGCATCTCTCCAATGGAGCATGGTGCCAAAGATGTAGCCAGGTTACATGTAAATCAGGTGTATACAGCAATGACAAAGACAAAGGAACTTATTGTCTTATCTGCTTTTATAAAACAGTAGCAGTTTGGTGATGTCAGTCACAAGCTTGATGCAGTTATTGCAAGCATGGAATATGCTACCAAATATTAAGTGTTATTTACTGTATGACTATCTGTTCCAATACTTTTGCTCACCTAAAACATTGTATGGTCTGCCGCCAAAGGTGCCATGTTCTAAGTTGTTTACCACGTCTAGATGTAAATATAAAGAAATGAAAGCTGAAATTCTGATCTATCTTCTCATATTCATCTTTTGATCTCAAGCCCAAATATCTTTTTGTATTGCGAAAACAATAAAACTGGCCTTGCCGTTCCAATATGTTTGTCAGAGAGTGTACTTTGATAATAATTTGATATATATCAAGGTACCAACTTCAGATTTTGTACATTTGCTAATTAAAACATGCTCGTTCAAGTGGTATAATGGTAAACCTTGCCATGCATGGGCAATATGCATCTGAAGTATAGGCATGAAATTGCCTTTTTTTTTTTTTTTTTTTTTTTCTTTTTCATTTTTAATAACTTATAAATCAGAACGTTTGTGTTCTTTCAGACCTACTTGCAAAAAAAAAAACAAAAAACTAAAACATAAGTAAAGATATGAAAATTTGAAAGACTCTCACCTGCATTTTTAGCTCCAATGTTTTAGGTTGAAAAGTGAAGACACTTTCCAAATAAAACCAACAGGGAGACTGAGACCTAAAAATGCAGATGAGAATCTTTGAAATTTTCATATCTATTACTTAATGTTACTTTTTTAATGACTTATGATCAGTACTGTAAAAAGTACTGAGCAGTAAAAGAGAAAAAAGAGAGCAGTAAAATGTCAGAGAACATGATGTACGCATTTCAACTTGCTACAGAAAAAACCTTTGTAAATGAGTGGAGAAACAGAGTAAAGTTCATGTGTTGCCCAACACTGGCAGCAGTGGGAGGATTAGGCACAAGTTTACATGATAGAAAACACACACACGCACGCACATACACGCACGCACGCACACGCATGCACACGCATGCACACACACGCACACACACGCACACACACGCACACACACGGCTTACTATCCTTGGGTCTCATTTATCAAACTGGATAACTGCTTATTATTATAATGTTTACAGTGTTTAGCAGACACCTTTATCCTGATGACCTTTGGAGTGTGTTTCAAAACCACATCATGCTAGGTCTAGGACTAAGAATACAATCCAGAACATTTTGTGAAAAACAGTTGTTTTATTATTACTCACATTAATTAAAGAACAGGAAAAATGTGATCAACATTCGCACGTGTGTATGAAGAAAGTCAGCGTTTCCAAAACTTGTAAATCCAGCAGAAAATGTTAGTTCAGTTTGGTTCACACAAATATTTACACACAACTTTATTAAACTAAATTGGTAAATGGTAAGACATTCCCTAATTATACAACTTATTAATACCTATGTCTAAATCTAAACCTAACCTCAGTAACAAAAAAGGAAACCTTTTGGCTTTTAAAAAAACAAAAAAAAAAACTTTTTTCCAAATAAAAGCTGTCAGATACTGTCCACACACACACACACACACACACACACACACACACACACACACACACACACAGTGTTTCTCTATCCATAAACCCCTGAAAGCATTAAATTCCCTATGTGTATCATTAAATTAAGATGTCAAATATACAATACTAATTTGTTTACATGCTACATTGTTATGAACAATACAAAATAATCGTAGAGGGTTTTTTTTTTAAAGAAAAATTAAAATGCTTATTCAATTCACTGCAAAACACCAGAACTTTAATAAGTCTTTACTTAGCCTGTGTGAAAACATCACTGATATTCCACAGTACTATAACAGAGTCATGAATTAAAAACAAATAATAAAACCACAGTGCTGTGTATTTTTCAGTTTCTGCATTAAATCTGAAATCTACTCATAATGCACTTGTTGGAATCACTCAGCTATTAAATATAATCTATGCATAATCTAGCAGCAGTTGGGCAAGTTATAGAAAGCTGCAGGGAGTATTTATTAAAGTATCTAAAACTGGTCATGACGACGCATCAGTAATGATACGGTTTACATCATTTGGCACCATGCAAATGAGGTTTTCAGTTAAAGTTTCTTTTATAAGCACTATATCTTTATCGGAATTTGACTCACCTGTCTCAGAGAACTGGCATCAAGTTGGCTTGACGTTGGACGTTCGATATTCACAGATATGCGGAAATTAAGGGACCGTCTCTAAAGTTACATACCGACATTGTTAAACACGTTTCTAACTTCAATAGCATTTGAAGGTTCAATAACATTTGAACCTTCAAATTTGAACCTTCAATAGCATTTGAACCCTAACCCATTCTGTAGTTAAATACATGGCAATATTTACATATGATTTAATAGCTTATTTTGTTTAATATCAAAAATCTAAAAGGTGTGCAGCATACCTATGTCACGATCTCGCCGGCAGATGGCGCTGTGGCAAAGACGTGTAAAGTCGGCTGGAGAGCGCGTGCATGTGCTTGAAGTGCGCATGGACGCTAAGACTTTGTTTACAATGGACATGTGCACTTATTTTGGTTTATGTTCTGTCCCCGCCCTGTTCAGTTATTGGCGGAGGTGCGAGGGTGTGCTTTGAAGTGTAACCAGCTGTCAGCAATTAAGGTAATTGTGACTGGTTATTTAAACCCCTCGCGGTGCTACGCATGGCGGGCGGTATTAGAGGAAAGACAGAATGAATAATGGTGCCAGGCGGTAATGGTTCCATGCGCTGTCTGGTTTCCTGGTCCTAGTTAAAGGAGTGTTTCATGCTCTAGTTAAACAAGTGTTTCCTGCCTGAGTTAAACGAGAGTTTCATGTCATAGTCTTTTCTAAGTTTTGTGTTTCATGCCTCATTTATAGGTAAAAGAGAGAAGTTTCAGTTAGTTAAAAGTGGTAGTGTTTCCATGCCCTGTTTAAGTTCTTGTTTCCTGTTTCAGCTCTAAGTTTATGTTTAGACCTTGTTTCCTGCCTCGTAGTACCTTGACTTCATTATAAATAAAGACTTTACTCCTGCGCTTACTTCCTGCTTGAGTCTCGTTTCGTAACACCTAGATGAACACTTTACAGTTGGCTGTGTGACTGTACATCATTCCCTTCAAATGCTAATGAGCTTTAAATAATGGTATATTTTGTGTATGGGCCCATTCGGTAGTGAAATTCATATCAAATTTACATATGATTTAATAGTTTATTTTGTTAAATATCAGAAATCTAAAAGATGTGCATTGTAGCTTACAGTCACGCAACTAACTGTAAAGTGTTCATCTAGGTGTCAATCATTCCCTTCAAATGCTATTAAGCTTTAAATTATGGTATATTTTGTGCATGAGCCCATGCAGTAATAAAATACATGGCAATTTTATATATGATTTAATAGTTTATTTTATTAAATATAGAAAAATCTAAAAGGTGTGCATCATACCTGACACCTAGATGAACACTTTACAGTTGGTTATATGACTGTAAGTCATTCCCTTCAAATGCTATTGAAGTTAGAAATGTTTTTAACAATGTCGTATGTAATGTTAAAGACGGTCCCTTAATTTACGCATATCTGCGAATATCGAACGTCCAACAACAAGCCAACTTTATGCCAGTCCTCAGAGACCAGTATTATGGGAGTGTTGGGACTCTGGGTTTCTACGTCACACATCAAATGTTTCCGGGTTGTACAGGTCAACACAGCCCATAGCTGTACTCCATCCCTCATGTTTGTCTGTTCATCAGCTATCTAACACTTAAAAGAAGCGAACGTTTGTATGAATGTCGATGTTCTGCTGAATTCCCACTTGCCGTCAGAATCCAGTGCCATTGCGCGTGCATGCGAGGTACACAGTGTTAACACTACGGAGGCCCGCTGGTGACATCACTGACATGCGCAGTCGCGATGCGGTACATTCCCGGCTCAGTACCGGTTGTGGCAGTAAAACGGTCAACATCTATTAAAACTAGAAGAAGAAAATAATCCCAGTGTGGGTGGGCAGTGACACCGTTGGAAAAGTGAAGCGAACATGTCTCTGAGGCCCTCTAGTGGCTGGCTGCAGCACAATTTCTAACCCTGTCCGTTCCCATGCTAGTGAATGGAACCAGACTTGCATTTTAAGTTGCATCTCCACAAATTATTTTTGAGAATTGACTGATATTTTAATGTCTAAGTAATTTATAATTTGCAACCTAGATTATACCCAAATTATAACTTGCAACCCAGAAAGCATAAAGTCCTTTTTCCTGAAGATTTGCCTATGCTAGGAAAACATTAGAAAGCACCATGACTGTTAGTGTGTTGACAACCCTACTGAAATAAACAGCTAAAGCCAGACCAGGCTGGTTGGCTGGTCTTTGCTGGTTTAAACTGGATGTATCTGGTTTAAGCTGGTCTCCCAGCCTGGCAAAGCTGGTGTTCAGATGTTTTAGATGGTTGGTGGGTCAGCTGGTCTTCCAGCCTGGTAAAGCTGGTGTTCAGATGGTTTAAAATGGTGGGTCAGCTGATTTCCCGGTCAAGCTGGTGTTCATCTTACCTATTTACTAATTAGATTGTTTTATTAGTTCTATCTACTGATAAGGGTAATTACAAGGGTAGTCATGCAGGCTGGCTGGAGAGTAGCTTAACTACTAATTTCAGTTGTTAATAATCTAAAATATATCGACAAAAGTAGTTATATCATACACTTTCTGTCAAACTGTCAAAGTAGTGTGTGCTGATTTATGGCCCTTTGTGCTTCCATGACCGGCATTTCTGTAGGTAATCTAATTTATGATCAGGGGTGGGGGTAACCCTATCGACTGTATCAGTGGGTCAATCTGGCCCCTGTGTGTCTGGGCTGTGGTGGAAGGGTGTGTGTGGGGGGGTAGCCTCCCAACAAAGGTATTGATGTTAATGAGTCTGGTTTTTGGGGGTGCAAAATACGTCTGAAAATGCGTGTCAATGGTTAATATTGGGTGTACATTTGTGTTACTGTGTGGGGGTATTTCATTTGTGTAACCACATCTAACCACGTTAGAAAAAGCATGATGTTTGAATGTGTACATATATGAGTAGAATATTTGCTTGTGAAATAAATGAAAACAAATGTTGATTACGTTTTTAGGGACCCCGGTTTGCATTTGAATAAAAAGTTTAGGAGGTAAATCATAAAAAAAAAAAAAGAATCTGTTTAAAAGAATTGCGTGTATTACGTGTCTTTCAAACATAAACCTTTATGAGGTAAAAATGATTAAAAGAGCTGTTTAAAAAGAATCCGTATTACTTGTCTTCCAAAAAAAACACATAACTCTTTAGGAGGTAAAAATGATTAAAAGAGCTGTTTAAAAAGAATCGTGCGTATTACATGACTTCTAAACAAAGATCCTTATGAGGTAAAAATGTTAGTGTTGGCTAAAAGAATCGCCCATATTGTTTAATATTAGAAGATAAGTTTTTGCGAGATGTCTTCCATTCGATAGGGTAAAGCATTAATGGCGTTAAAACCGAATCACCTCTCTTTCTCTAAATCCCGCCCATACACACGTTTTTCAGACACCTCTCTCTCTCTCTCTCTCTCTCTCTCTAAACCCACGCCCATACACGTGTTTCACCGACAGACAGTTTCTGTAGGCTATGTGCACTTAATTTATGATCTTTGTGTTTTCCTGACCGACAGTTTGTAGGCACACCTAATTTCTGATCTTTGTGTTTTCCTGACTGACAGTTTGTAGGTACACCTAATTTATGACTCTTTGTGTTTTTCCTGACCAAGAGTTTTGTGGGGAGACACTTATTTTATGACCAGGGATGTGGTGTAATCCTATCAGATTGTTTATGATAATGAGTTAGTGTCTGGGGGTGTTAATGGTTTTTAAATATTGTCTTAAGACATTGTGGTTAAAACATAGAAGGCAGTCTGCAACTATCTGATACAATGGCTGCTCCAAGAACTCCTAATATCCCTAGAAGACTGTCCTGCATCACACCTATAACAGAATCTGATGAAAAGCGTGAGGAGTTAATTTTTGCTCCAAGAAAAAAACAACAATGTGTTTGTCAAAAATTCTTCGTGAGAATGACATTGTAAAGGAGCTGATGTTTAACACTGAGCATTGCGTTACCAACTTTGGAAAACATCTCTTAAGACCGCCCCCATGCTGCGATGATTAAAACGGGGTGGACGGTGTTACAGTGAACAAATATTACAAAGATGTCTCAAGATTCTGCATATGCCTGCTACAGCAACAACCCGGAAACAGCGCAGGCTTTGCCTGATGACAACGCAACAACGCTAGAATCCCTCCCACAAACATGTGACAACAGTTGGCTAGATAATTTCTGCAAGGAATTAGGATATCACAACCTAAGTTTCCTCACAACTCCGTACGGAACCACCGGTACTTTAAGTGGTGCATCTGCCTACGTCGGTATTGATGATACAGACGGCTGTATTCGGTCTGACGCATTCAAGATTATAAAACCGACAGTCGTGGTCCTTCTGGAACATCTTATCAACAAAAAGCTGAAAGAGCTCTGTTTGGGGTGCGAAGTGAATCACCCGAGTCAGATTAGACACCCGTGTCTGTTCGAACCTGACACGTATTTCTTTGACAAATACTTTGAGGAACTATCGCGTGATCTGGTCAACCAGGGACTTAAACATTTCATCGCTCAATCATTGAGTTGGTGTGGTTTGAGGATTAACCCCCAGAGAATTCAAGTATCGCATATATGGTTGAGAAACATTGTGATGTGTATAAAATTTCTACACTCCCTCGATGATGTATGATAACATTTGTGTTCTTTTACTGAAATAAATACCATTACATTTAAGACCATCTGAGTTATTCTTTTGTGGAGGCTAAAGTGTTGATATGTCGGAAGAAATGAAAAAAGTGTATTACACACCTTCAAATGCAGGGTCTTTTGATGGTAAAAAAAACGTTTAAAAGATGGCGTTTTAAAAGAAAGAGGGGTTCGTTTAACAGATAAACAAGTTTCGGATTGGCTCGCCGGCGAGGATGCTTACACGTTACAAAGAACTGCTTGTTTAAAATATAAAATAAATCGTGTTTTTTTTTTATGGTATTGAGATGCAGTTTCAAGCCGATTTGGTCGATATGTCTGCATACACAGAGGAAAATGACAACATTCATTTTCTGTTGACGTGCATAGACATGTTTAGTAAATATGCATGGACTTGGGTTTTAAAAAACAAATCCGATGTCGAGGTGCCTAAAGCTTTCGAATCTATACTGGATGAGGGCAGGGCACCCCATAAACTACAGACAGATAATGGGAAATAATTTTTTAATAAACATTTTCAAAGTATGATAAAAAAAGTACAACATACAACATTTTTCAACAGCCACCGATTTAAAAGCATGCATCGTCAAACGGTTTAATAGAACCTTAAAAGGGTGGATATGGAGATATTTAACTGCAAACTCTTTAGCTGCAAACTCCAAACGCGATATCAATGTTTTACAAGACATCACGGATGTGTCACGTCGCGAGACGTAAGGGAGATTAGGACGGATGCAAGTGCAGTTAACAGTTTTATTTATTAAAGGAGACAAAGGCAGACAAATCCAAATCGTAATCCAAAACGTAGTCAAGACAGGCAACGGGCCGGGCGATCGGCAAACAGGCATAAACGGGGCAAAACAAGAATCAAAGTCGCAGTCACAGAAAACAGGGTCAAGACACAAAACAAGAAACATGAACTATGACTATGAACTGGGAGCGGAAAAACCAGCATGGACTAAATGAACTAATCTAACGTAAAACTAACTATTATAACTATCTCTATCAAGGAACACAACTTAAGTAATCTAATGTATCTTATCTAATAGTGTACTGGGAGGCGTGCGGTATATAAGCAAACATAATCAACGTTAAGTGCTGACGGCTGACACCAATCTAGACACACGCTTGACCAACAGCCAATGACAGAACAGAAACATAACAATTGCACGTGTCCGTGGTAAACAATGTCACGGTTGTCAACATTTGAAAAGCGGGCGTTCGCGCACCTTGCTCGTGCATGCACACACCCTCATGCTCTCCAGCACGCTGCCTAAAGGGGAAACCATGACAGGATGGATACAATGCCATCTATCACAGGAGCATTAAGATGAGACCTATTGATGTGAACAAAGAAAATTAATCTACGGTGTATAAAAACCTACATGGACCTAAAAACAGGCCCACCGTAACCCCCAAATTTAAATATAAAGTTGGTGACATTGTTAGAATTTCTAAAGTAAGAGGTCCGTTCACAAAAGGTTATTAAGAAAACTATATGCATGAGTTTTTCACTATAACAGAATGCATATCACGCGAATGTCCTGTCTATAGATTGTGTGATTATGACGGTGATGTCATCGATGGTGTTTTTTATGAAGAGAAATTACCAAAAATATTTGTGAACAAAAACAAAACGTTTAAACTGGAAAAAATTGTAGACAAGAAGAAACAAGGTAGAAAAACATTGGTTTTGGTTAGATGGCTCGGGTGGTCCTCAAAATTCACATCATGGATTGACCAGAAAGAATTGGTCGATGTACAGACCCCATAAAACAAACAAAACCTCGTGGATAACACACATTCATGTAAAAATCCAACCATGGCTGAGGGTGGAGTTTATGTAACGCTTCCCTGTAATGCCTCAACGGCTGTTTATCCGGAAAATCGTATCTCGTGTTATACAAATCAATTATCAAAAACTATCAATCTAAACGGAGAATGGCAAGTCGGATTAATCGAATTTGAATATCCGCTATCGTGGTACACATTTAATGAGCAGCTACAGTGAAAAACGTCGCCTACTGCCTTTGGTAAGGCAGTGAAGAAGAACGTAGGCCTATTCTGGAAAAGCAGTCAAAAACGTGGCCTGCTGCCACGAGCCACAGTGAAGAACATACTGCTTCGTGAACTGCAGTGAAAAAGTATTGTTTGGTGTGGTGTAAAACATCGCCATCCATGGACATGGACAACGTAGCCATTGGGGAGTGAGCAATGATCGCCAGCATCCCAGGGAATATTGTATGGGCCTGCCCCTTGTGAAGTCTCCGTCCCGCACTCAACGTAAACGACCTGCCTACCCATCCTGGCATTCATCCAACGTGACCTTGCGAGCTTCAGTTCAGCGTGAAGGTGGAACCCAGAAGAAGACGGTGCTGCAGCTGCCAAGAACGGCCACAGGGAAGCAACAACGCAACATCTTTGGACAATTGAGTTTGTGAACATTCATTACATCTGGATTCCAGGTCAGACTGTACATTTACATTTCTCAGTTTTGTTTAAATTGTTATTTCTTGCAATTCCAATTTATTATTTGAAACAAAGGAAAAATGAGAACTGCATCTGAATAGTTTTGTAAGTTGAATAGCAGTGTGTATATAACGTACTTGTTTGATCATTTGAAAGTGTGTATTTTCCTGGTCATTCTAGTTTACCTTTCATCATTTAATATTTCAGTAGTGTTGTTTCAAAATAGTTTACTAAAATGGATCAAAGCACACCAGATGTTTGTGTACTAGAAGGAGTACTACAGGCTCTAGAAAACGAGAAAACAGAATTAGAAAAGGAATTAGAAACTGAACTTGAAACCTCAGAGAAACAAAGAATTGAAGAACGGTTAGCTGAAATTAATAAAGATCTCCAAATACATAGGATAGGGCTCCAGGAGCCAACACCTGGTGCTGAACAAGCAGTGAGGCGGTCAGAAAGAGAAAAACACCCAACAGAAAAGATGCTTGAGCTCATTAAACAGGAGAGCACAAAAAAGGAAAGAAAGTTCATGTTAACATATGTAACCTTCAAAGCTGAGGTTCAGTATATTAGAACTAAACTAAAGGAAGAATGTTGTAAATCAGACTTAGGCGAAATGATAAGAACCTTGGAAAAGTATGAGTCAGAACTAAAGCAGGAATATAAGAGCTTACGTGCACTGACCACACCAGCCCAAGATATACGAAGGAGAATGGATATCTGCACATCAGTGACTTCTGAAATAACTACACTTCTGAAAGTGCGTTACGCAGAAGCTGATAAAGAGTTTAATGCAGAAGCTGTTAAGGAAACTCTTTCAAAATTACTCCAGAGAGAAGACGCAAGGTCAATTTATGGGTCAACTGTGTCAAGAGCTGGAGTTGGTAGTGTGCAAGATAGTCAAGTGTCAGTAAAGAAAGCAGAGGCGGCGGCACGCTTGGCATCGAAACGTGCTGAACTTAACAGGGAAAGGGAAATATCTGCACAAAGAAAAGAGGTGCTAGCTCAGCAAGAGAAGTTAAAACTGATGGAAGATCAAAGGGATCTTGAAGCTATAGAAGCTGAATACAGTGTATATGCTGAAGAGGAATTCAAATTGAATGCTGAAATAGGAGAAACTAGAGAAATCTTCACTTTGTCTCCAAGTCAGCTTCCAGTGCAGCATAACAGCACTCCATGCACCCAGAATCCCAAATACCTTTCAATCCCTTTTTGTTCTGAAAGCAAAATAGAACCAAAATCAAATGAAGCCTCGCTAGTTCAAGCATTAAAAGAATCCCTGGCAGTGACTAGACTTCCAGCACCAGAGCTGTTCATGTTTACAGGAGACCCACTTCAATCTTGCGCAATTTCAATCTTTCAGGATATGTGTAAGTGGACATAAAGGCCATTACAGCGACATCGATCTGTTTATGGTTATTCCAATCACACTCCCACATTACCTTAACATCCAGACCATACGCTTTTTCCAATATTTCGACTTTGTCATCAAATTGTCTTCTGAGCAAGCCGTAGGGCACTTTTGATAACAGATGTAAATGGTTGAGGTTATAACGACAATCATGCCCGTGAAACATACAACCGTTGAATTCGAAAGCGTATTTGACACCATCCTTTTCATAATAACCATCGAGATGGTATTTTCCAATCACCATCTCGCCGTGGTTTAATGCATGCTGAATGTTTATGCCGTGTGTTGTTTTGACATATTCAAGCCATTCAATGGAAACGGTTGAGTATGTCTTGTTGCGATTTATGCGTTGTTAGGGGGTCAGAGCTAGGGTTTTATACACGGCCATGCAGCACGCTGCTAAAGTGGTGTATCTGAATGGGTCTAATTTGGTACACTGTATGAATTCATGACAGTACTTCATACATGCCTCACGGAGCAAAACAAGGTCATTCTTGCCATACATGGTGAGTTCTTTTTTAAAATCAAACACCTTATCCGATACCGTAACATACCACTCATCAAACAGAGCCCTCTCTTTTTCAGACATTGTCTCATAGCCATAGAAATGCTTGTCCGGGTATGGTCCTACGTAGTCTTCGTTTTCTATTCTATTGAACAGGTGTGGAAAATGACCTTTCTCAGTACAGTTTAGATTTAATGCAGCGGACGTCATGGCCAGACGCATAGGGATGAATGAGTAGCTATCGATGAAACATTGCTTGAATGTTTTGTCATACATTAAAATGTTCTGACAGCCTTGCATAGTAATTTGAAGTGTTAGCTCTGCTTTTGCGAAATATTCCAAAAGTATAAAGTTGTCAAACCCAGAAGCATTGTGTGCAACCCATGTAAAATTCTGATAATGAGGCCGTCTAAACTTTTTAACAAGTCAATCTATACAGTCTGATTTTATCTCAAAATCATAATATATGTATTTGTTGCTAGGTGACTCAAGTTCTATTGGTTGTATAAAACACTGGTGTACGCCATCATTAACGCGCCATAATTCCGCGCCATAATGGATACAACGTTCTGCTGCGTGTTATTTTGGGGTGGATCCATTGACATGATATCGCCTATTAGATTTCTGACAGTATTTAGTGACACCACACTGAGCGTACTGTTGTCCTATTTGCATTTGTTTATGCGCTTTATGACAGTAGGCTGATCTTCAGTACTGCAAACAATCGTGACATTTCCTCGTTTTGACAGCGTATTTATGACAAACAGGCGCATTACAAACATCGCAAACGTATTTACACCTATGGTCTCTATGGCTAGAAAAACCTTGGTGACAGTAGTTGCATACGTATGGGGTACCAATGAACGCTTTTAGGTTCTTAATCATGAAATAATGATCATTTTGTAGATACAAGAACACGGTCTTATTATGAAGCACGTCACTGGTCATAAAGCGTTCCAACAGACCAGTGCATGTTCTATGGAACACCACTATTATAATGTGTAACAACCGTTAAAAACGTGTGATGTCATTAAACCCTATCTTCTGCTGTACTGAATACCCTGCAGTGTTTCTCGTTTGAGCACTTCCGTATCTCTGTTCACGGTACCCTCTGCTCCAACGATGCATCCGCCTCCGGCTGCCTCAGGGTATGTTCAGCACATGCAAGCTGCGCACTTTGAGCACACCGGCTGCGCACTATCAGGCGCCGGCTGCACACTGTCAGGCTCCGTCACTTGCTCCACCCTCGCGAGGTCCAATCTAACGATGGATCCCCCATGGGAGGGGGAATCATATCCCATAGTACACAACCAATCCATGTCCAAATCAGTGCCCTCCACCACGAGACCATCGTCCTTTACATCACGGTCTCTACTAGGCATCCCGTTATTCTCGGTCTACCCTGGCTAGCACTTCACAACCCTCAGGTCTCATGGACGGACAAACAAATTACCCAATGGTCCCTGTACTGCATACACAATTGTCTGAGGGGTCCCACGGTTCCAGTGGCAACAACGACTGTGGAAAGTCCCCTGTCCTATGTCCCGGTCAAGGTCCCTCCTGAATATCGCAAACTTCACGAGGTGTTCAGTAAGGAGAGAGCAAGTTGTTTACCACCTCACAGACCCTACGAATGCGCCATCGACCTTCTATCCGGGGCCAGTCCACCTCGGGGCCATGTGTACCCGCTCTCCCAAGCCGAACAGTGAGCCATGGAGGAATACATTCAGGAGGCTCTCCAGCAGGGGTATATTCGACCCTCCGTGTCCCCCGCGTCGACTGGCTTCTTCTTTGTTGAGAAGAAAGGAGGGGGCCTTTGACCATGTATCGACTATCGGGGCCTCAACCAAGTGACAGTAAAGTACCTGTATCCCCTGCCTCTCGTCCCCTCAGCCCTGGAACAGCTATGGTCCGCGACTATCTTCACGAAGCTGGACCTACGCAGCGCGTACAACTTGATCCGCATTAGGGAGGGGGATGAGTGGAAAACAGCCTTTAGCACCACCTCCAGACACTATGAATACCTGGTTATGCCCTATGGGCTTGCTAACACTCCCTCAGTGTTCCAGAATCTGATCAATGACGTCCCGAGGGACATGCTGGGGAGGTGCGTCGTCGCTTACATTGACGACATATTGGCGTACTCAATGTCTCTAGAGGAACACATCACGCATGTTCGGCAGGTATTGCGTCCCCTGCTGCAACACGAGCTCTTTGTAAAGGCAGAGAAGTGCGAGTTCCACCGACACACAATATAATTCCTAGGGTGTATCATTAGCCCGAAAGGGATCGCCATGAATCAGCGCAAAACTCAAGCGGTCGTGGAATGGCCTGCTCCCAGAACCATTAGAGAGCTACAATGTTTCCTTGGCTTCGCAAACTTCTATTGGCGATTCTTTCGGGACTTTAGTAAGATTGCGCAACCTCTGACATCCCTCCTAAGGGGTAAGCCCAGGTGACTCCACTGGACCCCAATCACCCAGGAGGCTCTGGAGAAACTTAAAAGGGCCTTCACTACAGCCCCCATCCTCAGACATCCGGATCCCTCCAAACCGTTCATCGTGGAGGTTGATGCATCCGAGGCGGGAGTGGGGGCTGTTCTGTCTCAGAGATTCGGGGAGAAGCCCAAGCTGCATCCCGTGGCATTCTTTTCACGGAAGTTGTCGCCAGCCGAATGCAATTACGATGTGGGGAACCGAGAACTCCTGGCTGTTAAACTGGCCCTGGAGGAGTGGAGACACTGGCTGGAGGGAGCCGCACACCCCTTTATTATCTACACAGACCACAAAAATCTCAAATATCTGAGGACTACCAAGCGTCTCATGCCCCGCCATATTCGTTGGTCCCTGTTCTTCTCCAGGTTCCAGTTTACTCTGTCTTATAGGCCCGGAACTAAGAGCACTAAGGCTGACGCACTGTACCGTATCCACACTTCGGAGGGTCGAGTGGACCAGGAGGGGTATATCTTACCCCCTGCCAGTATCGTTGGTGCCGTAGAGTGGACCCTAGATCGAGCCCTAGCCCGCATGCCCAGGTCACGAGTCCCAACAGCCTGTCCTCCTGAGAAACAGTTTGTACCGAAAAGGTACCGCCTGGAACTCATCACCTGGGTCCACGCGACACCAGCGACTGGTCATCCGGGGGCCCGTCGCACCTACCAACTGCTGGCTGAGAAGTATTGGTGGCCCCACATGCCTAGGGATGTACGGCGAATCGTATCTTCGTGCTCCTCATGTGCGCAGTCCAAGGTGCCACGCGCTCTGTCTGCCGGGAGGTTGGTACCACTACCCACACCTGACCGTCCTTGGTCCCACCTGTCCCTAGATTTCATAACGGATTTGCCGGAATCGCAGGGTAACACCGTTATACTGGTGATCATTGACCGGTTTTCAAAATCCCTGCGCCTCGTTCCACTACCGGCCATCCCATCCGCCTTTACCATGGCGGAGCTCCTCTTCCAACATGTGTTCCGATACCTTGGCATACCAGAAGAGATTGGAAGCGACAGGGGTCAACAGTTCACATCTTGCGTATGGGCCAGCTTCATGGAGAAGATGGGAGTCACCGTTAACCTCACATCGGGGTTAACGGACAGGCAGAACGGGCCAATCAAGAGGTCATACGACTCCTTTGAACCTTCTGTTCCTCCAATCCAGGAGATTGGAGCCAGTTCCTACCGTGAGCGGAGTATACACAGAATTCGCTGCGGCATTCCGCCACCCAGCTCACCCCATTTCAATGCGTTTTGGGCTACCAACCACCATTGTTCCCCTGGAATGTCTCCCCCACTGACTCACCACCGGTAGATGAATGGTTCAGCCGGAGTGAACAGGTTTGGGAAAGCACGCACCAACAGTTACTGCAGGCCTCCCGTACTGCCAAACGAAAGGCAGTGGAGATAGGGTGTGGCTTTCTACAAAAGATCTAAAGTCAACCCTTCCTGGCAAGAAGCTCCAACCAAAGTATATCGGCCCTTTCCAAGTCCTGAAACAAATTAACGAAGTCACATACCGCTTGGACCTACCAAAGCACAGCTGCATCGTCCCGTCGTTTCATGTCTCCCTCCTCAAACCAGTGATACCGGGCCCCTTGGCCACAGCGGTGCCAGAAGACTCCCCACCAGCCCCGCTAGAAATTGAAGGCCGCCTGGCCTACCGCGTCCGTGACATCATGAACTCCAGACGTAGAAGGGGAAGGCTCGAATATCTGGTAGACTGGGAGGGGTATGGACCAGAGGAGCAGTGCTGGGTCCCAGCCCAGGACATTCTGGACGCAAATCTGCGTAGAGACTTCCACGCGGCGCACCCAGACAGACTAGGCCCCCGGAGGAGAGGGAGGCCTTGGAGGGATCCGGCTCCCGGAGTGAGCCCTTTCGGGGGGGCTCTGTTACGCCACGGTGAACTCGCGGCTGCAGTTCACAATGTGTAGTGCCGCCCACGGAGGGGGCGGCCGAGAACTACACTTCCCAGCCATGCCCGCGTTCAAGTTCACCGGAGTTTTGATTACAAACACCTGCACCAGATCAAAGGTTATAAAAGGGATGCGTTAACATCAGCGGCGAAGTAAATGCTCAGCAGCCTCGTCTCTATCGTGTACCAAAGCGTATTTCCTGATCCGCCATTCTGGTGGATTCAACACACACCTTTTGCCTGTTGATCGACTACGATTCTGCCTAATCCCAGTTACACCAGTTTGCCCGATCTACTGACCTTGTTTTCCATTGTACTCCGTTTTCCATCAACTTCACGCACTCTGGACTGTCCTTGGGTGTTTGTCCCCGCAGAAGAATCGTAACACTTGTACTCAAATTACATGTGAAAGACATATTTATTATTATATAAAGACTAACAACATTAGTATTACATGTAAATGTTAAGTACTTTCAGAACTGACCCCACCGATCATTTTTTTCCATTTCTGTTTAATGACAAAAAAAAAACTGTACAATATTTTAAGTAGACACAACATACATGATTCTTCTGACTTTTGCAAATGTAATGAATTCTCGTAATGAATTCTTGTAATGAATTGCAAATGTAATTAATTAATTCATGCCGCATGTGGAAAACAATGACTTTTACAGTAAAGATGAAACTCAACTATTTCTGAGCTGTTTTTAAATACCTTATTGAACATGTTTGGACCTTGGGACTACTTCATTACCGAAAAGGAAATTTATAAGCTTCAGCAAGTCATCCAGTTGACAGCCAGTAAAATTATGTACAGCAGCATGACTCATTATCAACAGCAGAGCCTTTGCCTTTGTGATTGAGCCTGTTGATTTGAGAACTGTGTCTATCCCTGTGTCTGTGCCAATTTTGTGACGTGGATTGTCTGTCGGAGTTTGAACCTCACTTTCACTGTCCGTGTCATCAGATCTTGTATCTTCAGAAGAAAACGGGCTCACTAATTCATCCAATCCAAAGAAATCTGATACACTCCCACCATAAAGAATTATGAAAAGACACTTAGCTTAGTATGGCACAGGACAAAGAACTGTGTTTTAATATTTAGTGACTGTTAATTTAATGTGAAATACCATTACTGGTATACAGTAAACAATCTTAAATCTAAGCCTAATCAATGAGTACTATGTCATAAAAATGCACATTAGTAAGAACAAAAATGTCAAATAATTTTTAAGTATATTTCACACAAAATTTTAGGATCACTACTATTTTAAGGTATATGATGTCCCTTTATCCATCCATCCATCTTCTATACCGCTTATCCTTCTTCAGGGTCATGGGGGGACCTGGAGCCTATCTTAGGAAGCATCGGGCACAAGACGGGGTACACCCTGGACAGGGTGCCAATCCATCGCAGAGCACAATCACATACACACTCACACAACCATTCATACACTACGGACACTTTGGACATGCCAGTCCACCTACCATGCATGTCTTTGGACTGGGGGAGGAAACCGGAGTACCCGGAGCAAACCCCTGCAGCACGGGGAGAACATACTCCGCACACACAGGTGGGAATCGAACCCCCGACCCTGGAGTTGTGAGGCGAACATGCTAAGCCACCGTGAGCATGTCCCTTTATGACTATTCATTTTGCAAATGCATATGCAAATTCCATAATTTGGTGGTGCAACCCCTAGCTGTATTTTACCCCTTGTTTACCACCCAATGCCTAAAAACGTGCTGTTGTTACCAGTCCAGATAACACAAATAAGCCACCCATGTTTTGACCTAAAAATCATCGTGGTCTGAGAGGTGCTGTAAATGTAAACTTGAAATCATGCATCCCAAAAATGTCCAATAGTTATGACATGTTTATTATACATGCACATACTTGTATCCACCTTATTCCTACACCCCTTGATTCCTTGCATGAATTATAGGCATGACTTCCAGTTAATTGTTAGTGTTTAGCCAAGAACAGCAAAGTTAGCAGTTATGCTAAAGGTATTAATCGTTTGGTGATAAGGAAAGTAAATAATGAGGGAGCATAATCCTTTCAAATCTCAAACCGGGACATTATCTCCCTGCCTTCATTTATTTAGGAATGGGAAAATGGTATGAAGGAAGTGGCCTTGGATGACCTACAGTAGCATATTTAGCTACTTCATTTATTCTGTTGCTATCGAAACTTAAAACAAATGTAAATGTTATCAGTATGCAGTAGACACACAAGTGGTTATACTTTTATTTCAGCTGTAAATGATATCACAAAATAAAAATACCTCAATACAAGAACTACAAATAAAATATTAAGCAAGGATAGCTCAGTATTAGCAATAAAATATAACAAAATATAACAAACATATAACCAAAACAAAATAACTCATCCTGTACATGCAGACCTTGTTTTTCTTTGTTAAACTGAAAGTTAAAGATTCTTGTGTTAACTTCTTGTCAACAAAGCAAAATGATCACACACATAGTTTTGGGAGGCTCTTTAAGTTTAGAAGTTTCAGCCATGTTTTCTCTGTCCATCTTCTTTTGGTAGACGATGAAAGTGCACCACTGCTGACAGGAACATACACAGTAATACTAAAACATATATTTAAAAAGTATTGAGAAAATGCAACATACTAAATAATACTAAACAATGGCAATTTAATGCAACCACCGCAAAACACGCTCCGTCCAACGTTGGCTATTATTGTCACTTCCTTTAGTTTTCAAAAGATTTGCCTATAATGATTTCTACAGTATTAGCTTCAGGAATAAGGTGGAGATAGACACTTTTAGTGTTTGTAAACAAAAAGAGACACGTGTACCTGGTTGATGATACTTGGTTTGAATCTGACTGAACAATCTACCAATAATTTTATTTAGAAATCTGATTAACAATAGCTAAATACTAACATTTCTGAAATACTCAAACCAGCCCATCTGGGACCAACAACAATGACACGGTTAAAGTCACAGAGATCACACTTTTCCTTCGTTCTGATGTTTGATTTGAACATTAACTGAATCTCTTGACCTGTATCTGCATGATTTTATACACTGCGCTGCTGCCACATGACTGGCTGATTGGATTGAACTGCATGAATATGCAGGTGTACAGGTGTTCCTAATAAAATGGACGGTGAGTGTAGTCTCCAGCTTTGAATCAGACGGAGCGGAAGACGTCACAGTGACGTGTCTCCCTCCCCCAGGGGTCTACACAGCGCTGGCGAGAAGCAGCTGTCTCTCCTCCTGTCACTCAGCACAGTTCACTGCGGTTTTAGGAGGCGACGCTGTAGCTGTCTGAGCTGATGGGGGTCTTTTGGGAAGATACTGACATTGTCACAAAGCTACCGGTGCTAGCAGTGTAAGCTAGCGAGGCGGCTAGTTGCAGCTTAGCTTCACACAGTTGCTGTGATACGAAAGTGTCCTGGTGCGTCTCCAAGGAGGGACCCATTAAGCATGATGAAGAAAAAGAAATTCAAGTTTAAAGTGGATTTTGAGCTGGACGAGCTGTCTTCGGTGCCGTTCGTTAACGGGGTCCTGTTTTGTAAAATCCGTCTCCTGGACGGCGGGTTTTCGGAGGAATCCTCACGGTAAAGACTCCCCCATGTTTGTGTTTACATTCAGCTCTTCACACTGTACTGTACTGCACTAAAGGCTCAGTTAACACTCTTTTTTTAACGTCATCCATGTCGCTGACTATTCCTACAGATTCCCTTAGCAAAGTAATGCAAACATGTGCCTGTTACTCCTGTGAAGAAGGTTTCTTTTGGACCCGTTAGTAATACTATTTTCTGGCTTCCGCGAAATAAAAGGTACCTAGTGGTTCAGCAGCTGATCTGTGACCGATACTGAGAGGGACTGGTGTTTATTCGGCGAAATTCAGAGGTACTAACAATCTGACAGTCCCTAATAAGTACAACTCGGTGGACTTTAAGTGGTCATTTGCGCTTTTTAATGACGTCATTTCCCACCTCGGGACGTTCGACATGGGAAGTGGAAAAAGAACATGGACGCTTCCACGGAAGCTTGTTTCCTTTGCTCTGTTAGAGCACGTAAAGCACATAAAAAGCTCGTTTAACCGCAGTTTTAAAGTTACATGCCTGAGGAGCTACTGGTTCTGTTCTACTGTAGTAAACTAAAACATTCAGGTAACACTTTACACTGAAACTGCAGAAACCTAATCGGCTAACGTTAGTGCAACGTCTAATATAGATGATTACCTTATCAAAACAGTCATAAGTATGATCGGTGTTATAGATTTAACCAAGTATTTTGTAGAATAACTGCTCTAATGCTGCTATAAACGCATTTAAAGCGCACCTATTATGGATTTGAAACGTGCCTAATTTTGTTTTAAAGGTCTCATACAATGGATTTATATGCATCTGAGGACAAAAACACTTTAACGTGCTTAAACTGCAGCATTACCTTTTCCCCCAGTGTCACAAACAACTCGTTAAATGATCAGTTCTAAAAGATTCATTCTAAACTCCTCCTTTCAGACAGCATACTCTGCTCTTATTGGTCGGATTTCATAGTCTGTTGTGATTGGTCTACCGCTGTCAGCGTGTGTAGGGGAAAAGGAATCGACCACTACCGTAACAAGTTCCAGCTCAATCTGAAAAAAAAATAAGACTAGACGCAGGGCTTTTTGTTACAAACCTGCATAGGTTAGTACAGCAAGTAGGTCTGGAATTACTAACGACTCGTTTCAGCTGTTCAGAATCGGTTCCTTCTTTTGGGAGTCAATAACTCAGTTTGCACTTTGATTTTTAAAACTTTGCAGACTTTTTACATTCACATACAGCTCTTTAACACACTACATGAAAGGTAATATCTGAAAAACCATAATGGGTGCACTTTAAAAGTAGAGAAGGCCCACTGTTCACAGTGTGAGCGGCCATGTTGATGTGACATCACATCGTAACCCGGGAAGGAACTGGTAGTTGAGAAGACTATCCCAACTTGAAATGTCAAGTCGAGGGTGTTTTCTGTGGTCACTACCAGTTTTAGGTGGAGAATTACGAATAGCAGATTCACCGTGAACAGTGTCATACAGTATACATGTACAATAAGGCTCTATCCAGCATCCTAATTGTTCTTCGCTTTGTCCCTCTGTGGCTCTTAAAAGTTCTGTGTAGATAGATCGATACAGTAGATAGATCACTTTTATTCATCCCCGGGGGGGTTCACCCTCTGTAAGGTGTTCTGTAGGTAGGGACTCGTGATGTGACCACAGTGATGAAATAAACCATTTAATCCAAAGATTTACTACCGGTAATCAGTAAAAACAGCAGTGTGTGTTTTCACCAGGCTAAATCTGCTGTGACCCACATAACATTTTTGAAGCCAGAACCTCTGGCATTGTTTGCAATGGTAGCTCAGTGGTTAAGACATTGGACCACTGATTGGAAGGTCATGAGTTGAAATCAAACCAAGCTGCCACTGATGGACCCTTGAGCAAGGGCCTTAACCCTCAACTGCTCAGTTGTATAAAAAGGAGATAAATGTACGTCGCTCTGGATAAGGGCATCTGCCAAATGCCATAAAATGTAAATGCATGTTTCAATTACATATGTAGTTTATTTATTTGATTAGTTTTAGGGCTGCCACAAATGTTCAAATCATTTGATAGTTACCAAAAATGATTTGGATGATACTTTCTGAATGCTCTGTCACCTGTTTACTGTTTGGGCTGGCTGTGTCACATACAGTATGTACATAAGATTGTTTACACTGTTAGCCACTAACAAATATACATTATTATGTTTAGATGGTTCAGTTACACTTCCAATAAAATTGTATTTGTATCCATTTATCAATGGACATTGTCACAAAGCAGCTTTACAGAAAAATATAAATTTCGGATATAAATTGTAGATTTATAAATTTATCCCTAATGAGCAGCCAGAGGCGACGGTGGAAAGGAAAAATGCCCTGAGACATCTGAGTGACACTGGATTGTGTGATTGTAATTTATTCTCTTCTATAACTGTATGCTATATGGTCAAACTTACCATTGTGTTAACAGGAAATTCATTAGAGTTTTAACATGAAGTCTGTGTTGTTGAACTTATCCATTGTTCACTGATGCAGACTTGAGTGCAAAACTTTGTGGTAATTGTAGTCCTAACGCTATCATAGGAATTCAAAAATAACTATAACAAAATAACATTAAGAACATTTTAACTATATAAATTTCTTTGCCCTTTCAAATACAGTGGCAATGGATGGTGTTGGCAAGCTAGTTTGGGTACTTTTAAGCTTTGTTGTTTTGCTGTACTCTGCAAATTGAATTGGATGTCGTGCTTTCAGGGAATGTATCAGATTATTATTTTTCGAAAGCCGACAATGCCATTTCTGGCTGAAAATTTTCAGCGAATCCCTACTATTTACAGTATCTCACAAAAGTGAGTACACCCCTTACAATTTTGTAAATATTTCATCATATCTTTTAATGTGACAACACCGAAGAAATGACACTTTGCTACAATGTAATGTAGTGAGTGTAAAGCTTATATAACAGTGTATATTTGCTGTCCTCTCAAAAAAAAACTCAACACTCAGCCATTAATGTCTAAACCGCTGGCAACAAAAGTGAGTACACACCTAAGTGAAAATGTCCATATTGGGCCCAAAGTGTCAATATTTTGTGTGGCCACCATTATTTTCCAGCACTGCCTTAACCCTCTTGGGCATGGAGTTCACCAGAGCTTCACAGGTAGCCACTGGAGTCCTCTTCCACTCCTCCATGACTACATCACGGAGCTGGTGAATGTAAGAGACCTTGTTCATCTTTACTTTCCGTTTGTGGATGCCCCACAGATGCTCAATAAGGTTTAGGCCTGGAGACATGCTTGGCCAGTCCATCACCTTCACCATCAGCTTCTTTAGCATGGCAGTGGTCATTAACATGCTGGAATACTGCCCTGTGGCCCAGTCTCCGAAGGGAGGGGATCATGCTCTGCTTCAGTATGTCACAGTTCATGTTGGCATTCATGGTTCCCTCAATGAACCGTAGCTCCCCAGTGGAGGCAGCACTCATGCAGCCCCAGACCATGACACTCCCACCACCATGCTTGACTGTAGGCAAGACACACTTGTCTTTGTACTCCTCACCTGGTTTCTGCCACACACCCTTGACACCATCTGAACCAAATAAGTTTATTTTGGTCTCATCAGACTATAGGACATGGTTCCAGTAATCCATGTCCTTAGTCTGCTTGTCTTCAGCAAAATGCTTTCTTGTGCATCATCTTTAGAAGAGTCTTCCTTCTGGGACGACAGCCATGCAGACCAATTTGATGCAGTGTGCGGCGAATGGTCTGAGCACTGACATGCTGACCCCCCACCCCTTCAACCTCTGCAGCAATGCTGGCAGCACTCATATGTCTATTTCCCAAAGACAAACTCTGGATATGACGCTGAGCACATGCACTCAACTTCTTTGGTCGACCATGGCGAGGCCTGTTCTGAGTGGAACCTGTCCTGTTAAACCGTGCTGCAGCTCAGTGTCAGGGTCTTGGTAATTTTCTTATAGCCTAGGCCATCTTTATGTAGAGCAACAATTCTTCTTTTCAGATCCTCAGAGAGTTCTTTGCCTTGAGGTGCCATGTCGAACTTCCGGTGACCAGTATGAGGGAGTGTGAGAGCGATGACACCAAATTTAACACACCTGCTCCCCATTCACACCAGAGACCTTGTAACAGTAACAAGTCAAATGACACTGGGGAGGGAAAAAACTAATTGGGCCCAATTTGGACATTTTCACTTAGGGGTGTACTCACTTTTGTTGCCAGCGGTTTAGACATTAATGGCTGTGTGTTGAGTTATTTTGAGTGAACAGCAAATTTACACTGTTACACAAGCTGTACACTCACTACTTTACATTGTAGCAAAGTGTCATATCTTCAGTGTTGTCACATGAAAAGATATAATCAAATATTTATAAAAATGTGAGGGATGTACTCACTTTTGTGAGATACTGTACATCTGACAAACTGATGACGATCAGTCAAATAAGACCTGAGCCAGGAGAGGACCGTTCCCTGAAAGCCAACAACATTTTCTAATCTTTCAAGGAGAATAGTATGACCAATGGTGTCAAAAGCTGCACTAAGGTCAAGCAACACAAGCAAGAAGACGCAACCCTGATCAGAGGCCAGTAGTAGGTCATTTACTACTTTAACCAGCACTGTCTCTGTGCCATGATGAGGTCTAAATCCTTACTGATACATTTCATGAATGTTGTTCCTATGTAAGTACAAGCATAGCTGCTGTGTACAACCTTTTCTAATATCTTAGAGAAAAATGCGATAAAGATATGAGATATAGTTGGATAACTGACAGGGGTCAAGGTCAGGTTTTTTAATCAGGGGTTTGATAACTGCTAGTTTAAGTGATTTAGGTACATAGCCAGTGCTAAGGGAATAATTGATTATATTTAGAAGGGGTTTGATTACTTCTGGAATAATCTGTTTGAAGACACATGTATGGATCTAGTATATGAGTTGATTTTGATGTAGAATGAAATTTGTTCGGTCTCTCGAAGCCGAGTAAAACATTCTAATCGTTGATCAGATATGGTTATATTATCATCTACAGGGTTAGTTATAAAACTGTCTGGTTTTAAATTAATAGTCTGAATTTTTTGTCTAATATTTAAAATTATGATCATGTGCATGATTCAATTGTGGTTTTATTCCTAGTTAATTTTGCTACAGTATTAAATAAGAATCTAGGATTATTTTTGTTATCTTCAGTTGGGGTTAGGAGAGGTGGACTGATCTAGCAGCATTAAGAGATTTTCTATAGTTCAGTAGGCTCTCCTTCCATGCTGTTTGAAATGCTACCAATTTGGTTTGATTCCATTTACATTCTAATTGTCGAGTGGTCTGTTTTAAGGTGCGTATGTGATCATTATACCAGGGTGCTAGCTTTTTCTCTCTAATTATTTTTCTTTTGAGTGGAGCTACATTATTTAGAGTGTAGCAGAAGTAGATGATGTTTATGTTGTTTGCAAAACAATTCTAAACAACACATGTAAGCTGCACATGAATGTTTACTGGCTCATATGCTTAATTGGATGTTAATAAAATGGGTCTGTAAATGTGGTGCGGTTCTCAGGCTATGACAACTCTCAAGACCACATATTTCCTGTTTGTCTGCATCAGTCTTTCAGTATGGTTAAGGTACTGAAATTGATTCCACTGGCTGAGAAACCTCATGCAGAGTTAGTTGTCCTCATGGTAACAGTGGCAAGAAGAAAAACCTTAACCTTTGGAGAACAACAGAGAAGAAGGCTCCTTTTATGTTCTTTTCCGAACATCACACACAAATCTCTCACTCACACTTATCCCCAATTCTTTTCAATCTGTTCACAATCTTGTGTACTCGGCATACAATAATAAGCAATATCAAACTTATGTTGCTTTGTTGTGTTGTTTTTATACAGTTTATGCAAACAGTGCTTGGATATAACAAGGTGTGCCACATTAATATGTTAAGCAGAGCACATGGTCTCACAAATTATAAGTACCCTTGTCACAATTAGGGCTGGGCGGTACTGCTAAAAAAAATTGCTACACAGCTATTGATAAGTTCTAATCTTTTTTTAAACAATGACCAGTAGAAAAAAAGGTTTGAATTTAACGACTGTATTTTTAATTTACCCACTTTATTAAATGTTAAATTTCGCACTTATATAGCGCTTTTATCCAAAGCGCTTTACACTGTGTCTCATTCACACACCAATGGGAGCAGAGCTGCCACGCAAGACGCTAACTTCCCATCGGGAGCAACTTGGGGTTCAGTGTATTGCCCAAGGACATTTCGGTACGTGGAGTCACGTGGGCTGGGAATCGAGCTGCCAACCCTACGATTAGTGGACAGTCCGCTCTACCAACTGAGCCACAGCCGCCCCACTTTATTAAGGCAAACAACAAATAATTTTAGCTTTAACAGTCAAAAACAAAATAGGATTTAAACAAATATCTTCTGTTATAATATATATGAAGATTAAATAAACAAGTTTTAAAGAAATTCTTGAACTTAAATAAAATGTTACAAAATGTGTGCCATGTAAAAAGCAAGCTTGGAGGGAGATCAACATCGCATTATAGTGCAGAATGGGACTCTTGCTGCTCTGGTTTGTGCTCAGCCTGTTAGCATAGTTAGCCTAGCCTCATATAAAACTTCCACTTTAACACTTACTTCCGGATAACACTATGCTGAGGTCCGCATCTGACAAGTGGAGCTCCTGCTCTGAGGACACTCGCTGTCCTCCCCCAAAAAAGCCAACTTTATGCCAGTCCGCTAGGTTCATCTTCTCTTGTGGCTTGTCTGCACAATCCCACCACTACTCACACAACCACCAGAGTTTGGTGTCGGTCCAGAGTAACGTTATAGTAGGATTGGTAAGCCATTGTTCTTCCTGCGAGACCCGAATTTTAAGACCTGATTTTTGCAGCCTGAATTTGTGAGGTTGAAAAATAATGTGTTGAAATATTACCTGATGAATAATGAAGATGGTATTTTAACAACTGAATATTTTGGAACCGTATTTTAGGAAGGTGAATATGTGTGCATTGCTGGAATTTTGTTTTCAATCAAAATATACAAACCCAATGAATTACAGAGGAAACTAATTCAAGCACTGATATTATTATGGTTTATTTTTTGATTTCTGTCAAATTGCTGGGTGACAAAATTCAAGTATTGTTATTGCTATATATTTTTATTCAATTTATGTAATTCAACACGCCATTTTGCTTTGAGGACATTTGGCACTATTATACTTCCATAGTAATATATAATATAAACATTTTTATATATTAACATTAACTGGATATGAAATATACTACTCTACAAATATATTTTTCTGTGCAATATTTTAAATATAAATATAAAAATTTTATGTCAAATCATCTTCGTTTAAATCTTTCAACAGTGTACTGGTGCTTTAATTCAGCATGAGCAGGGCGGCCAAAAAAAAATTACACTCAACGCCGAAACTCCCGCTTCACTGCTGCAGCGTACGGTGTAAAATGATCAGTGCAGAGATTACAAACTGCAGTTTTGTCGTCATTCCTCACAAGAGACATCATCTTTACACACAGCATGAAATCAATGGTTTTTTCCCCTCACTCTTTTGATTGACAGGATATAATCGGCCCTGATCATCGATGATTTGAAACACTGCCTGTATCGGCCGATACATCGGTACATCTCTAGTTAATAGACAGGAAGTGTTTTACCAGCTTACTAGCTAGCCTTTGCATTCTCGGGATGTTAATAGAGCGTGATCCATCCAGCTATCATCATATTGATAATCATTCATATATTAAGACACTTCATAATTAATTGTGAGCCCCCAGATAATAAATCATTGGCTTAGTAACAGAGGATTGTTGCTTTACTGTTTTGACTTGAAGCCACTGACTCCAATTTTGCTTCAAAGGGGCTGAAATGCTCATTCTAGATTTAGTTATGTCATATTGCTATCTTGTAAATAAGATTGGTCGATTGTGTTTCATTATTATTCTTTCTGTTCCATGTACATGGTGTTGTACACCTCACTCACAGAATATACTGCACATGGGGTCATTTTGCCTTCTTCACAAGCTTCAGTGATGGCACTTTTTAGGTCCTTGCTATCTATTGACATCCCAATAATACAAAGGCTAGCTAGTAAACTGGTAGAATACTTCCTATCTGTTAACAATTGGTAAAGATACCTTTCTTTACAGTGCTGTGAAAAAGTATTTGATTTCTTCTGTTTTTGTTTATATCTCATACTACATTGTTTTACATCTTCAAATGAAATACAGAATAAAACAAAGGCAAACTGAGTAAACACACAATACAGTTTTTTTGAATATATTTGTTTATTTATTTAAAACATTTTTATTTAGGCAAAAAAGTTAACCAACACCTAACAGTGTTAGGTGTGAAAAACGAATGGCCCCCTTAAATCTGGTTGTGTCACCCTTAGAAGCAATAATTGCAACCAAATGTTTCTGATAACTGGAGATCAGTCTTTCACTTACTTCTAAGACTTACTACTATGCTTTGGGTCATTGTCTTGCTGCATAATCCAATGGAGTCAGTGACCTTTATTGATGTAAGAGAGGCCTGTACGTCCTTTGTTGTTGTCCTCGGCTCTTTTGTGACTTCCTGTCTGAGTAGTTGCTGTGATCTTGGAGGAATTTTAGAAGGTCGGCCACTTTTGGGAAGGTTCACTACTGTGCCATGTTTTTCCATTTGGAGATAATGGGTCTCGCTGTGGTTCTTTGGAGTCCCAGAGCCTTTGAAATAGCTTTGTAACCCTTCCCAGACTGATGTTCAATCACCACCTCATTATTTCTCATTATTTCTGGAATTTCTTTCAACTTTGGCATAGTGTGTTACTGGGTAAGACC
Source organism: Ictalurus punctatus (assembly GCF_001660625.3). Taxonomy (NCBI): domain Eukaryota; kingdom Metazoa; phylum Chordata; class Actinopteri; order Siluriformes; family Ictaluridae; genus Ictalurus; species Ictalurus punctatus. The sequence goes on from NC_030440.2 coordinate 4,893,054, forward strand.
TTTTAACCATCTCCATGCTGTTGAAAAAGTTATATTTTAGTGTTGATTTGATTGAAAAGGGTTTGCAGTAATCAGGCCTGGTTGCGTCCAGCTGAATCCCATTATGACTGCAGTTTCATAGATTTGGGGAATTAGTAACAACGGGGGGCAAATACATTTTCACACAGTTGGTATTGGATAACTTTTTTACTTCGATAAATAACAGTATCATTTAAAAACTGTATTTTGTGTTTACTCAGGTTGTCTTTGTTTTGTCTTAGATTTTGTTTTAATTTCTGAAACAAATTAATATTTGATATGCACAAAAACAGAAGAAATCAGGATGGGGCAAGTACTTTTTCACAGCACTGTACGTATATTACACTCCATAATGTAGTATGTTGGAAGAGTATCAACAATTATCAACAAATAAAAGAAAATAATAAATGATACATGAAGAGGGTCTGTGAATGAAGGTAACTGCGCTAATGGTACGTCACAGTGGCAGGCAGCCAATCAGAACTGATTTCCAGAAAATTTAGTTAGCCAATGGTATTTGAGGTTACCATCAAACCAGTTGGGCCTGTCCACTGCTGGCAAAAAGAAAAGCTATTTGTGCAAGCAGAAGCAATAGTTGAGAAAAGAAGCAGCTCCTGAGTGTGGGAAATGATTTTGCTTGTGAATACAGATACAATGCAAACTCAAGCACGCAAGTTTTCCCCTTTCCACGTATGTACATCTTTTTTCCTCTTGCGGTTGTAATTTACCGCACACGCAAGCGTCAATAACACGTTGAGATTTTTGGCATGGATTTGCCACCATCAAGCAACTTGGTGGTTCCAGTGTGTGTGAGAATGCATGTGTACAGGGTCAGAGATGGAGTGAAAGATGTTTTGCTGATGCATCTGTGCAAAACAGAGATCTTATGAGAAGTGTCAAAATATTTTCGGTTCATTATAAAACTATGGCGGGACAAATTAGACTGTAGGGGGTCTCCACGCTCTAGGTAATTAATGAGAAACACTGATGATATCATTGCTAAATTGAGGACATGTGCAACACATTTTAATCACTCTGTACAAGCAAAACAATGTCTGAGGCCCATACAAAAAGATCTTGGCATTCAACAGCATGGCATCATTGTTGCAGAGTTTGGAGAGATTTGCCAAAATTGAAGACCACAAATGTTTGGTGTTAACAACACTGCTGGATCCTGGATACATGTTTACATTAGCAGGCAAACTGGATAAAGTCAAACAGTGGATGTTGTAGGAACATGCCACAGCCTCAGCACAATCAGAAGCTACTACCACACATGAAGAAGGCCAAGGACCAACAAGTCCTCTTAAACAAGCAAGACGAGAAGCATAAATTTAATTTGGGGTATATCGGCCTCATATTGGCTAATCAGCCACATTGCTTTCTAGATATCCGCCATTAAAAACCTATATTGGTCAACCACTAATTCAAACCATAATATGGCTTGAAACTGAAAGTCTGAGTTACTGTGTCTTTTGCTCTTCAGACTGCAGGAAATCAGGAAATCTGCTCAAGTCTGATATGCCAAAAAATCTGATTTTATCTGTCCATTTGAGCAAAGCCTAAAATCCCAATTGCTGCCACATGGATTCAATCTGGATTGGGCTGGGAAATCTGGCAAAAATAAATCAGGATTTTTTTCAAGACTGGATAGTAATTCATGATTTTATCACAATGGTTTTCATGTTACTGAATAGAGCAACCAAACTAATTTTACTATTGATGAAAATACCATACAGCTCTACAAGGAAACATAACCTCAAAGAAAAAGAATAACAGAGGCCAATTAGGCTAAAGTACCTTTTCAAACTATTTTTAATAAAGTTCACATCCCAGTGATGTGAACTATTGCATCTAAAATGAAAACAGTTAATCATGGATACTCCATTTTAAAATATGGAATAAAAACTAAAGAACTGCTACTGATGTTTTCTTCTTATTCATTATTTTTAAAAAGCTTTTGAGTTTTTATTGCACTCTCTTTGCATTTTATCTACAGCTGAGGAACTGTGGTGTTAGAAACAACATTTGCAACTCTGTAAGTTGTAATATGGACCAACAATTTTTAGAAGTTGCTTAAAACTAGAGCTGCAACAACTAATTGATAAAATCGATAATAATCGATTGTGAAAATTGTGTCAACGAATCTCATTATGGATTAGTTGGTCTGCACAAGGCACGGGGGAGATTTACTCATTACGTTACTTCTTTTCCGAAAACATGCTTCAGAGAATAAATACTAAAGTTGTGTCCCAAATGACATACTATACACTTACACTATGTACTCTACTGTCTAGTGTGTGGATTTTAGAAAGGTAATATCATCTCAAATACAATACTAGCTTATTTTTTTTTATTTATTTATTTTTATTAACCGGAAGTATGAGCCACTTCCTAGTCAACAGTGCGTGACGTCATACGCACGTAATGTGATGCCGCTAGCTTTAGCCTAATACCCAGAGTCACGCTTGCATGCTCAAAGTGCTGTAGCTTAGGCACTTGCATGCTCAAAGGCTGTAGCCTGTGTGTAAATAAAAAACCCACTTGACCTGGCTTTTATACTTGTACCGTGTGTGTGTTTGTGTGTGTGTATAAAATATATATGGCCAAAAAAAAAAAAGTCACACACTGTAAAATTTCATTGCACCACCTTTAGCTTTGATTACAGCACGCATTCATCAGGGCATTGTTTCAACAACCTTGTGCAACGTGACAACAAATTTATTTCCATTCAGAGTCGCGTTAATTTTTGGCCCAAGATCTTATGTTGAGGACTGGAGAGTCAAACCACTCCATAATGTCTTCTCTAGTACATCCCAAAGACTTTCACAGGGGGTTAAGATCAGAATCTGTGGTGGCCAATTTATAAGTGAAAATGATTCCTCATGCTCCCTGAATCAGTCTTTCACAATTTGAGCCCGATGAATCTTGGCATTGTCATCCTGGAATATGTGACTTCACCAAGTGGTTTAAAGATTTCTGATCAAGATTATTCAAGATTTTGAACATTAATTTTTGCGACCACATTTCTTCCTCAAAGTTGACAGTTCACTACTCTCCTTCTAGGTTTTTAATAATGTGTTGGACAGTTCTTACTTAATTCCAATTCAATTAAATTTTATTTGTATAGCGCTTTTTACAATAGACATTGTCTCAAAGCAGCTTTACAGAAATATCAGCACGGTATACAGATATTAAAGGTGCAAATTTATCCCAACTGAGCAAGCCACTGAGTGGCGACAGTGGCAAGGAAAAATTCCCTAAGATGTTTTAAGAGGAAGAAACCTTGAGAGGAACCAGACAAATTCCAGTGATTTCAGCAATCTCCTTAGTTGTTTTCTTTTCTTGATGCAGGCTAATAATCTGCCCTATCTGAAACACAGTAACATCTGTTCAACGACCATGGGATACATCTCCTGACATGGTTGTTTATGAAATGAGAAGCTACACACTACATCAGTTAGGGTTAAAAGAACTGTTGCCAGCTGCAATAATGATCCAATCATAGGCTCTTAAGTATTTGCTTATTTAAATCCAAACAGAAACCTTTTTTTTTTTTTTTGGTCAGGCAGCGTATAGCACAGTACATAAGACTGCATAAAGTGCAGCGTGACAACAGTGTGAGGCGAGTGCAAGAAATACAGGCAATACACAGGACAACAGAACAGTGTTGTGTGGAAAAACTGGCAATAACAATTAATTGTTAACTATTGACTATGTATGGCCCTATGAAGTCTGATTGTTTTTATTATTTGCATTGAATGTGTTGTTCGAAGACCTGAAAAAAATTAATTTGATGAAGGCCACTCTATTTGTATTCACAGCGCTTCACTTTTTCCTCATTTTGTTATGTTACAGCCTTATTCCAAAATGGATGAAATTCATTATTTTCCTCAAAATTCTACAAACAATACCCCATAATGACAACATGAAACAAGTTTGTTTGAAATCTTTGGAAATTTATTAAAAATAAAAAACAAAAAAAAGCACATGTACATAAGTATTCACAGTTTTTGCTCAATACTTTGTTATACCTTTGGCACCAATACCTTTGGCACCAATTACAGCCTCAAGTCTTTTTGAATATGATGCTACAAGCTTGGCACACCTATTTTTGGGCAGTTTCTCCCATTCTTTTTGCAGGACCTCTCAAGCTACATCAGGTTGGATGGGGAGCATCGGTGCACAGCCATTTTCAGATCTCTCCAGAGATGTTCAATCGGGTTCAAGTCTGGGCTCTGGCTGGGCCACTCAAGGACATTCACAGAGTTGTCCTGTAGCCACTCCTTTGTTATCTTTGCTGTGTGCTTTGGGTCGTTGTCTTGTTGGAAGATGAACCTTCGCCCCAGTCGGAGGTCCAGAGCGCTCTTGAGCAGGTTTTCATCAAGGATGTCTCTGTACATTGCTGCATTCATCTTTTCCTCGATCCTGACTAGTCTCCTAGTTCCTCCCACTGAAAAACATCCCCACAGCATGATGCTGCCACCACCATGCTTCACTGTAGGGATGGTATTGGCCAGGTGATGAGTGGTGCCTGGTTTCCTCCAGACATGACGCTTGCCATTCAGGCCAAAGAGTTCAATCTTTGTTTCATCATGGTCTGAGAGTCCTTCAGGTGCCTTTTGGCAGACTCCAGACATGCTGTCATGTGCCTTTTACTGAGGAGTGGCTTCCGTCTGGCCACTCAACCATACAGGCCTGATTGGTGGAGTGCTGCAGAGATGGTTGTTCTTCTGGAAGGTTCTACTCTCTCCACAGAGACATGCTGGAGCTCTGTCAGAGTGACCATCGGGTTTTTGGTCACCTCCCTGACTAAGGCCCTTCTCCCCGATCGCTCAGTTTGTCCGGGTGGCCAGCTCTTGGAAGAGGCCTGGTGGTTCCAAACGTCTTCCATTTATGGATGATGGAGGCCACTGTGCTCATTGGAACCTTCGATGCTGCAGAAATGTTTCAGTACCCTTCCCCAGATCTGTGCCTCGATACAATCTTGTCACGGAGGTCTACAGACAATTTCTTGGACTTCATGGCTTGTTTTGTGCTCTGATATGCATTGTTAACTGTGGGACCTTATATAGACAGGTGTATGCCTTTCCAGATCATGTCTAATCAACTGAATTTACCACAGGTGTACTCCAGTCAAGTTGTAGAAACATCTCAAGGATGATTAGTGGAAACAGGATGTACCCGAGTTCAATTTTGAGTGTCATGGCAAAGGCTGTGAATACTTATGTACATGTGCTTTTTTTTTTTTTTTTTTTTTAATAAATTTGCAAAGATTTCAAACAAACTTCTTTCATGTTGTCATTATGGGGTATGGTTTGTACAATTTTGAGGAAAATAATGAATTTAATCCATTTTGGAATAAGGCTGTAACATAACAAAATGTGGAAAAAGTGAAGCGCTGTGAGTACTTTCCGGATGCACTGTATATTTTGGCTCCTGAAAATTTGATTTGGCGCCTAAATATTTTGGGTTTAGGAGCCGGCTCATAGATTTTTTTTTTTGCCTGGAGCCCTATTCTCTCACTGTAGGGTCTTATGGTCTAAAATTCTGCAGTTCCCATATCAAAAAGTTAGACAAGTTGGCAGTATGCTCTCCGTTGTCTCCCTATAGAAGCTGAGCAGTAACCTGTAGTGTCGACTGTGTGCTATTTTGCTCTCATCTTGGATTATGGTTTATTGGATCATAAAGCCACCTACGTTAACATTTTCATGCAGATATTAACATGCTATTTAGTTTCACTACATTTTATCACGCCAGCATCACTTGATCAGCTACTCAGTGCATACTACAAGTAAGTGAGCTTCTCTCTGACTGATTAAGGAGCATGATAGCTCCAGCTCTGAACATCTTCAGAGGTAAATAAATTGAGATTGCCTTTGGTATGGCCTTTGAATCCAGATTTGAATAAAGTGTCTTAGTTCATGACAAGTTTGGGATCACTGAATTCTTTCTAATCAAACTGTCTTTGATTGGATGACAGCCAATCAAAGACAGTTTGATTAGAAAGAATTCAGTGATCCCAAACTTGTCATGAACTAAGACACTTTATTCAAATCTGGATTTGAATTTATTGAGAAGTCACATTTAACTCTCCCCAGGACCAAATTAAAACACTGCAGGCTGCTGAACTGCGTACCACAATTCATATCTTCTCACTAAGTGTGTATTCGTTCTGTCACTGGATATGTTTCGGTCTGTGCGTATCTGTGTATGTTATGAGAGCCATAATCCAGGTGTGTTGTTTTCCTCTGAAGCCACTTAAATCTGACAACAATGTGCATGTTTTATAGAGAAATGGTCCAGGCAAACTGTGTGCGCTGGAGAACGAGGTTCTCTTTTCCTTGTAAAATGAGTGCCAGTGCTGGAACAGGAGTTCTTGATCCTTGCATATGTCGTGTTTCTGTCAGAAAGGTACACTCTTGCACAAACAAAACTCACAGCCAAAAGTTGTTAAATATTAAAATGCTGGTAATGAATTAATTGACTTCTTTCCTTACAGGAACTGAAAGGTGGGAAGACTTATGCAAAGGTAAATTATTTTTGACTTTAATTAATCATTCATTATGGAGGTGGGTGTGGCAGTGGTGCTGGTGGGTGTGAGGTAGATTGAGGTGACATAGAATCATCATACAATCATTTCTGCATTGAGGGGTTCAAGAGTGAGTGGTACATACAGCATATATAGTTACTTAAATGTGTGCTATATTCAAAGATATAACAAAATTGTTAGATTTAACAAACACAGCAGGGACAAAAAGGCTGATGTCGGAGAAGCTCCACCTTCATCCATACAGTCATATTCATTAGGATATGCATTTCAAAAAGTTATCCTAAACCTGCTCTTGCGTTGTTGTGTGATCTCAGCTGGGCTTTGCTGATCTGAACCTGGCTGAGTTTGCAGGATCTGGGAGCACCACACGCCGCTGTTTACTGGAGGGCTATGACACCAAGAACACCAGGCAGGACAATTCCATTCTCAAGGTACAGGCCACAAAAGCATGCAGATCAGTATCTGATCATGTATCAGTAGCACTGCATGCTATTTATTAATATTTTCTTTTCAACAAGTTCAATAATTACGTGCATGCAGTCATATCACTCATGCTGCAGTACATTACATTTTCAAATACAGTAGCGGAAAAGACAAACAATAAAGAGGAATTTACATCATCACAGGTTTCCAAATAAAACATTTACTCTATTTTGTGCAACAGTATCTCTACTTCATTGCTGGAAAGGTTCATCTTCTTAAACGAGCAGCACCACAAGGGGAAGGTGTTTACCATATATGGCAATTTGAAGATGTTTCTTTATGAACAGTGGGTTGGGAAAGTTTTTGCACATTTTATTATGTTAGAGATTTAATAAACTAGACTAAAGGTACTTTTTTTCCATCAATCCACATACAGTAATTTTGTATGCCTTAATGACAAAGTGGTGAAAACACGCTTTTAGATATTTTTGCAACTGTATTAATAATTAAAAATGAAAACCTCTCATTTAGATAAGTATTAAGAGCCTGGCTAAGGAATCCCAAATTGAGCTCTAATACATCCTGTTTGTGGTAGGGACTTTAAAGACTCTTGAGAGCTTAAGGAAAAATATTCTCTGGTTGAGACAAAATATTCTCTGTCTGGCAAAACCAGGTACTGCACACAAGACTCTTTATGATAACATGTCTGTGGTGAAGTATGGTGGTGGCATAATTATGTTGTGGGGATATTTCTCAGCAGCAGGGACAGGCGAACTAGTTAGAATTGAGGTTGAATGGTTCCAAATACAGTTCCCTCTGAAAGAATTGGAAAGGCAAGGTCAATTCTTTTCTTTTTGCTATACACTGAAGACATTTGGGCTTGAGATGAAAAGATGAATAATGAATAATCAATCTGAAAGTCTACTCTTGGATTGAGCCCTAGGTTTGACCTGTAAAGACTGCATTTGTTGTTAAAAAGGATAAACTAAAAGTAAGACCAGAGAGCTGTCTATTGTAGAATTTATCTTTATTGATGATTAACTCATGATGGCAGCAGCAGAATGAATTCAGATGATTACAGAAAAATTCTTCCTGCCAATTTACAAAAGAAATGCATCCAATATAATTGTGAGGAACTGCGAACTCAACAAAGGACTTTATCAGGGGGAAAAAGTGGAAGGTTGACTGGCTAAGTCAATCACCAGACCCTAACCCAATTGAGTAGCATTTCACCTCCTGAGGAGGAGACTGAAAGGAGGTGCAGTTACAGATGCACTGATTTTATGCAATTATTGCAAGCAAGGGATATGCAACCAAATATTAAGTGTTATTTACTTTAATTCACTGTTAGACTTTCTGTTCCAATTATTTTGCTCACCTAAAAATTGGGTGGTCTTCCACCAAAGGTGCCATGTTCTAAGTTGTTTAACACATCTAGATGTAAATATCAGGAAATGAAAGCTAAAATTCTTATCTATCGTTTCATTTATTCTTTGATCTTAAACCCAAATGTCTTCAGTATGTAACAAAAAAAAAGAATTGGATAAAGAGGTCTGTGAAGAATACTTAATCCAGAATTCACACAACCTCAAAGTGGTGCAACCTCACTATTTACCTAAATCATTTACAAAATACCTGCCTAATACAATACAATATTTAACTTTAAATTGTTTTTAATTGAGCAAAAGTTTGTAAAATGCACAGTACTAAAGTACATACAGTGCTTACAGGTAATAATTGACTACATAATAGTTACTCCATTTCCAGAAGTTTATCTGTCCTATGTACCTGCCATATTATATTTTTAAACATTGATGCCATGAGTAATTTTAAGAACTCTGTAAGCTTGGAGTTTTTCTCTAAATTGTTTTTGTGTGCCCCTTTATCATTTCAGGTGATCATCTGTACTCATCTTATGTCTGGAGACCCCTGTTTCAAAACGTGAGTGTTTTGCAAACCTAGTCCTGGTTCTTTTGAGTTTTAGTTCAAGTTGGTCTTTAGTGGTCTGGTGCAGTTTTGTCAAGGTATGGATAAGAAACAAAGATGTGAAGAAATTGAGGTGAAATTTTTGGAACGGTCTTATTTATACTATATATACAAGTAATCACCAACTGCACATTGTGTTTTCATTTACAGTATTGGAACCTTGTTCACCAATTACTAATGCCAGAAGACACTTGTTGGGGGTCTATTTAATACAGATTCAGTTTCTAGGTAATTAGTTTCTAGGTAATTCAAAATTTTGATCTAATGGAGCAATGATGATGGGTTTCACTCACTTGTTAGTTTTGCCTGAATCCAGTCCGGTGTCGACATTCCTGTTGCCCCATATACAGGCTCTATATAGAACAGACTATAAATAGAGAGTGAGGGAATGATTTCATACAGCACAGTTCTTAATCTCCATGTTCAAATGATATCTCAAAGCTTCCCAAATGAACTGAACTGATTGCATTGCAGGAGCAGACAGATAAATAGGTTTAGGTCTAAAAGTTAGAAGTCTGTTTTATGTAGCTATTTTCTTATATCCTTCAAATTCCTGTGGCGTATATGTTGTCCCAGAATATACATTTGGATTTTAGAATCTCTGATAGGTTGCACTGTATTACTATTATATTAAATTTGTCACGCCTGGTAACATTTCAAAATATTAGCACACATAACCTGTTTTCAGTTTTCTAATATTCATTGGTTAAATAATTAAATGAAACAAAAGGAGCTATCGAGTGAAACTCACTAACACAATTTGTAAATCAAGCGACCCCATATTGTGACCCCTACTTTGAAAACTCCTGATTTAACTCTATTACTTTTCATAACCAAGATTTTAAAAGCATAGCATAGGTATATGTTATGTATTTAGCACACATAGGTATTTGGAGTTTGGAAGCCTGCAGTAATTGGGATCTTTTCCAGTCTGATTAAAGGCTATGCCAAATCTGATTTTATTTAAAATGGATATGATGACCAAATTAAAATGTGGCTTGTGTTTGTAGGCATGTTATAAAATTTTGGTGGGAAACAAACAGTGCGGGACATTCTTGTGGGGACATTTGACTGGTTCTCACCAGGAAAACTGCTTTAAAACTGTTTTTAAAAAATAAAACAAAAAGCCAAAATGTTTTCTTTTGGTTACTGAGGTTAAGGATGATTTTAGAATTAGCTTTAGTCATGGCATTAATTAATAGTAATAATTCAAAAAGTAATTAAATAGCATATGATTGATTGATGGATTGATTAATTAAATAGCATAAATAATTATGTCAGTGGAATGTCCACATTGTAGTTAATAAGGTAAAAACTGGGCGTTACGTAACGAGACTATAGCGGAAGCAAGTGCACATCAAAGTCTTTATTCCAAACATAAAGTCCATAAACATAAGCAGAGATATGTGGTCCGAAGCATGATGCGAGATTCAAGGCATGAAACCAAAACAGGACACAAGAGCAAGACCGCTTAGCATGAAGGTGGCTAACACATACATAACGTAGTTAAATGTAGTCAAGCCTGTTTATCATTTAACAAGAAGTGAGGCATGAAACATGAACCTAGAACAGGGCATGGAAACACTACCGCTTAGCATCTAGGTAGCTAACACCCATGTGGAGTCAATCATTTAACTAGAGCTGAGGCATGAAACATGAAACTAAAACAGGACATGGAAAATCTACCGTGTGACATAATTACACATTTACCATTTAATACTGCGCAAAGTGCGCAGCAACACGAGGACTTTAAATAACAAATGTAATTTACCTTAAATGCTGACAGCTGGTAACAACTAATACACACCCTCGAAAAACAACCAATGACTAAACAAGGAGGAGACAAAACAGACACAAATTCACGTGTCCATTGTAAACAAAGTCTCCATAGTTCCTGCGTAACGTGCTCTGGTTTGTGCACGCACCCTCCGGTTTTCCGTGCACGTCGCTGCCGCAGCACCATCTACCGGCGAGATCGTGACACTGGGACAAGAGCCTTTTTTCATGTCCTTTTTCAGCTAAATTCTGTCACTCTGTCTATTATAATACCATAAAAGAGCTATTCTGAATATAATATAATTCTGAGTAATATCAATTCATAGTCAACCTCTCAGGGGTACAAAACAAATTGTTTTGGAACATTTTTTAAAACACAAATTATTTATTTATTTATTTATTAGGGTCTGGGGCATAGTGGGCTGTGTCTATATGCGTGTGTATAGCATATGTGCATGTTTATATGGGATTTGTAGACTCTTACATTTCCTCTATCTCCATACAAGACCTCCATCTACTGCCACAGTGATCGGGATCCAGGGAAATGAAGAGAGTCTGCTGGAAGAGCGAAGAGGTGGAGAAACCCAGAAACCCTTTCTGGGGCTCTCAGGTATGTCAACTCCTATGATTGTGGTTAAAGATAAATATGTGAGACTTCTGACTGGCACAACAGGAGAGCTTTGCCCAATTGTTCAAATCTCAACAATGCCACAGCCATCCATGGCAGGAAGTCAAATAAAGGTAAATTGGCCCTGCTGTCCTGGTGGGAGAATAACATTGTTGTCATTATTCTCTCTTCCCTGTCAATCAGAATGACGCTGACCACTCTTAGGCATCTGTGAGCTCATGTATACGGCAGATGGTGGTTAAAACTCTCCTTCAAGTACTGCTCTATGATGTACTTATTGATTTAGTGACTCCTGTAACCGGCGAGAGAGTGCGAGTGAGTGTGTGTGTGTGTGTGTGTGTGTGTGTGTGTGTGTGTGTGTGTGTGTGTGTGTGTGTGTGTGTGTGTGTGAGATACCGCTTGGCAGAGCTTGCAAGACAACAACACATGCCAAGAAGCAGGAACTTGAAACTGATGAATACTTTTGTAGCATTTGTGAAAGTGGGAAATAAATGGCAGTATGTCTGTAATCATGCAGAACGTCATTATGGATACTTTAGATATTAAAGATACTAAAGTATTAAGCAGTGTGAACTTCTTGTACATTGTACATGGTTTATTCTAAATATATCCCAATCTTTATACACTACCAGTCAGACATTTCGGCACTCGTTCTCATACAAGTGGCTTTTTTTGGACTATTTTCTGTTATTTTAGAGTAATGATGAGCACATTAATACTATGAAATACCACGTATAGAATTACACAGCAGAGACACAGGAAAGCATTTTGCATAGGGGATGCTGGAATTTTAATCATACGCTATGAATTACAGTCAGCACTTTTTTTGTTTTAACAGATAATGTGTGTTGATTACAGGGAGTGTGTATATATATTTATATATGTGTGTGTGTGTATGTTTTTGTGTGTGTGTATATATATAATAACATTATATATACACAAACATGTAATCACAGAGACATTTATTTAATATTCATGGAAGGAGTGTTGGCGCTTTAAAGAGTCAGTAAGTTTCCAGACAGGTTAATTCTGAGTGTGCGGCAGTTATATCTGTTATGCTGCAGATGTGACCATCGATTGTCTTGAAGGTGACCAGTGCCTGTGATTTCTCCAAATCTGTGTGATTTTTTTTCTAAATAAATACAATTTCTCGCACAGTAATTTCAAACACTAATAGGCCCCGTGATGCGTCTACTGATATGTCAAAAGATTATTTGTTTATTTCTAAAGTTTTTAAAAAAAAATTATTATCCAGGCGGCTGTGGCTCAGGTGGTAGAGCGGGATGTCCACTAATCGTAGGGTTGGCGGTTCGATTCCTGACCAACATGACTCCACATGCCGAAGTGTCCTTGGGCAAGACACTGAACCCCAAGTTGCTCCCAATGGCAAGTTAGCGCCTTGCATGGCAGCTCTGCTACCATTGGTGTGTGAGTGTGTGTGTGAATGAGACACAGTGTAAAGCGCTATAAAAACGTTATACAAGTGCAGACCATTTACCATTTATTGCTGTAGTATGCACCACTCATTGCATTATGACACTGCACCAGAGTGAGCCTGTTATGCTGCACAGGTAACCATCCAAAGGCTTGAAGGTGACTGCTGCCTGCAATTTCTCCTTCTACAAAACAGTCAACAAATTCCCGATGTCCCTCAATTTAACACCATCTGATTATGTACCATTTTTTCAAAGTATTAGGACTTTATTCTCAAAATGTTTTTTTTCCCCAACAAATTATTTACATTTGTCTTGGTTACAAATTTCAAACATAAGCCTTTATAAAATGTCTTTAAGGCAGTGAAAAATATATATGCTCAATTTAGTATTCTGACTGAGTGTGATTAACGAGAAATATATTGGGGAATGTGTTGTGTGTTTGCTCCAATGATTAAGCTCTTTTCCCACAAGGGTCTACACCCATTATAGTTCAGCCTAATGTAGACTGTCCTGTTCAACACTTGTCAAGTGGAACATCAAAAAAGTTTTTATGTTTTGTTTAATAAAAGACCTTTTCTCTACAGAAACCACAGGAAAGTGTGGCTCTCTGTCAGAGGATCTGGGGGTGTGTGGTCATTCCCGAACCTCCAGCTATGCTAGTCAGCAATCTAAAGTATCAGGTAGGTGCTCTGTCTTAATTCTGTTCTTTCTCCTGACACATTTCTGGAATTGAGTCAGTGATTTTGAACCTCTATTTAAATTTGTGTTGCTTTTTACACATCTGTGTGTGTAAACACGAGACTAGTCTCTCCTGCTAAATGTGGTTTGTGTGTCGTGTCTGTCCTCCTCTCATCACAGTTGCTCTGGTGCTTACTGACAAGAGACAGCACACTCTGTGTATTTGAATGTTTCACATTCGATTAGGTCCATTTCACTTTAGCATCAGCCAGTTGTGAATGAGCAGAAATAAACCTCTTTCCTGAACTCTGCCTAAAAGTGCAGAATAGTGTTGATTTATATTAAATTTAAGTTAAACACGGATGTAAATACCACCTAATGTTGGTTTTAGGCCCTTGGCTGCTGAAGTCTGTAAAGCCTTTAGCTACAAATGCACAGGCTCGGCCTGCTGTGCTCAGTTACGATTGACATCAGAAAAACACTTAAGGTGGAGGAAAAAGGGCCTAAAACCAACATTAGGTGGTATTTACATCAGTGTCATGCAACAGGTAATGAGAGAGAAGGAATGGAATGACCCTTTTGTTAGTTAAATTTTTTTTAAAAATCCCATTCCTCCACACACATTTCTAAATGCAAGCAAATGTGGTGCCCCTCTTTCTCTTCTTCTTCTTAACGCTTTTTTTAACGCCATTTACAGTCAATTCCAGTTTAAATACTTATCAGAATTCATGATACCATGAAGAGCTTCAGGAAAACCAGCCTTCAGTGATCCACCATACAGTGCATCCGGAAAGTATTCACAGCGCTTCACTTTTTCCACATTTTGTTATGTTAAAGCCTTATTTCAAAATGGATTAAATTAATTATTTTCCTCAAAATTTATTCAACAGACAATACCCAATAATGACAATGTGATAGAAGTTTGTTTGAAATCTTTGCAAATTTTTTAAAAATAAAAAACAAAAAAGCACATGTACAAAGTATTCACAGCCCTTTGCTCAATACTTTGTTGAAGCACCTTTGGCACCAATTACAGCCTCAAGTCTTTTTGAGTATGATGTTGCCACCACCATGCTTCACTGTAGGGAGGGTATTGGCCAGGTGATGAGTGGTGCCTGGTTTCCTCCAGACATGACACTTGCCATTCAGGCCAGAGAGTTCAACCTTGTTTTGGTCTTGGTCTGAGAGTCCTTCAGGTGCCTTTTGGCAAACTCCAAGTGGGCTGTCATGTGCCTTTTACTGAGTAGTTGCTTCCGTCTGGCCACTCTACCATACAGGCCTGATTGGTGGAGTGCTGCAGAGATGGTTGTTCTTCTGGAAGGTTCTCCTCTGTCCAGAGAGACACACTGGAGCTCTGTCAGAGTGACTATCAGGTTTTTGGTCACCTCCCTGACTAAGCCCTTCTCTCCCTTCGCTCAGTTTGACCGGGTGGCCAGCTCTAAGAAGAGTCCTGGTGGTTTCAAACTTCTTCCATTTACGGATGATGGAGGCCACTGTGCTCATTGGGACCTTCAGTGCTGCAGAAATGTTTCTGCACCCTTCCCCAGATCTGTGCCTCGATACAATCCTGTCTCGGAAGTCTACAGACAATTTCTTGGACTTCATGGCTTGTTTTGTGCTCTGACATGCATTGTTAACTGTGGGACCTTATATAGACAGGTGTATGCCTTTCCAAATCATGTCCAATCAACTGAATTTACCGCAGGTGGACTCCAATCAAGTTGTAGAAACATCTCAAGGATGATCAGTGGAAACAGGATGCACCTGAGCTCAATTTTGAACATCATGGCAAAGGCTGTGAATACTTATGTACATGTGCTTTTTTTTTGTTTTTTATTTTTAATAGATTTGCAAAGATTTCAAACTAACTTCTTTCATGTTGTAATTATGGGGTATTGTTTGTAGAATTTTGACGAAAATAATGAATTTATTCCTTTTTGGAATAAGGCTATAACATAAGCCTTACATATACTACAGTTGGTTTAGGATTTCTCCTGCATGCAGTCCACTTCTTTGCTCTAACATTGCAGTCAGTAGTGTGATGACCGAGAAAGCTTGGTGAAGGACTTCCATTTTAAAGACACTGCCAAAATTCAGTCTACCAGACTTATTAAACAGCAGACCAATCCTTACAAAGTGAGACCTATAGACGTTAAATTTACATGCTTTTAAATAAAATTTGGTTTGCACCTGTATAACAAAGTCAAAATATTCCCTTATTGCATTTAGCAGTAAGCTTTATCTAGGATGTATTTCTATTTTCCATTTTTCAATGCGCACCAGCAGGGGAGGATGGGGATTTGAACTGGGATGATCTTGGGGGAAAAATGACATTGGAAGGACCCTGGAAAATGGCACCATTGAAATATACGGATTCTAGAATTAAAATGTTTGATGATAAAATGATCATCAGACTAATATGTCTGCTTGTTGGACTCAAAACATACAGAAATACTTGGTCATGACAGTCTGCAGGTTTTCAAGGAAATTACCTAGAAGTAGCAGTAGCCAACTTGATAAATAAGGTAAATTTGGTAAGTACACGATATCATTGTTTTAATAAGTGTATGCAGTGGTCGAAAAAAAAAAGTATTCAGACTTACATTTATTTATTTTACATTTATTAATTTAGCAGACACTTTAGCATTTAGCAGACTTAGGATACTTTTTTGCAGAACTTTTTTTCTTTTTTTTTGACCACTGAATACATTACACTTATTGATCTGGCTACTTGTCTACGTGCCTTAATTGAACCTGCCGCTTCTAGCAGGATGTCATCCACTAGGCCTTTCCTTCTCATGTTTTGGTCTTTGCAAACCTGCAGATGCTCATGGACAAGTATTTCTGTACACCGATTTGAGACAGATCAGAACAGACATCCATCCATCCATTTTCTTATCCTTCACGGTTGCGGGGAACCTGGAGCCTATCACAGGGAGCATCGGGCACAAGGTGGGGTACACCTTGGACATTCACACACTACGGACACTTTGGACATGTCAATCAGCCTACCATGCATATATTTGGACTGGGAGAGGAAACCAGTGAACCTGGAGGAAACCCCCGCAGCATGTGGAGAACATGCAAACTCCACACACACAGGGCAGGGCGAACGTGCTAAGCACCAAGCCACCATGCGCCCATCAGCAGACATATTGGTGTTATTATATTTATGTCATCTGTATAGCCATGCAATCTTTCTGACATCTTTTAGCTATTTTTTCTTCATCTTTGCTGTTCAAATTCAAGTATTAAAAAGGGTGCATTTTTTTAAAATTGTTTTTCTTATTTCTCAAGTGTTAAAATGGGCAAAATGAGATAAAACTAAAAATTCAGAATTTGGATGTTTGTTTTATATGAAACAATCTGGGTTTGTTTTGCAGAAATAAAACTTAAAAAAGAAAACATTTTTCATTTTCTTTTCATTTCATAAATAGAAATGGATTGAACAGGTGAAAACTGGACTGAAATTAAATGTATTTGGGCAATCATGTCATTAGAGAGTATTTATATTTATTGCTATCATTACCTGTTCTAACTGTGCCTGGTGTTCAGGTGAAGTGTTACAGGTATGTCACATGTTTGTGTCCTCTCTCGTTCCAGGCTACAGCTCGGGTCACTCTCGCTCCTCCAGCCTATCGGAGTTCACCCATAAGAGGAACACGTCAATTGATAGTGCATCTACAGGCATTGCTAGCATCCCTGAGCCCAGTGATGAGAGCCCGAGCTCCACAGCGCCTGCTGCTGCTGGCCTTGGAGCCTGTAGCACCCTGTCAGTAAACCCTGCTACACCAGACCGAACTTCCAGCAGGTCAGACCTCAAATAGTTACACTATACAGTATAGGATTTTAACAGCTAAGCTGGTAATCAGGACACCCTTCACAAGCTGTTAGAGGTTGATGAGAACAACCTGTTTTTTTTTTTTATCAGTCTTCAACTGTCCAGTTTCGGCTAGTCTATGCCAATGATAGCCTCAGATTCTTGTTCTTGGCCAATGAGCCATCACATTAAAACACCTGCCTAATATCGTGTAGGTCTCCCTTGTGCTGTCAGAACAGCTCTGCGTCGTCGAGGCATGGACTCCACAAGACCTCTGAAGGTGTGCTCTGGCACCAAAACTTGTGCAGCAGATTTTAAGTACTGTAAGTTGTGAGGTGGCACCTCCATGGATCGGACTTGTTTGTCTAGCACATCCCACAGATGCTTGATTGGACTGAGATCTGGGGAATTTGGAGGCCAAGTCAACATCCTGAACTCTTTGTCATGTTCCTCAAACTGTTCCTGTACAATTTTTGCAGCGTGGCAGAGCATATTGTCCTGCTGAAAGAGGCCACTGCCATTAGTGAATACTGTTGCCATGAAGGGGTGTACTTGGTCTGCAACAATGTTTAGGTAGGTGGTAAGTGTCAAAGTAACATCCACATGAATGCCAGGACCCAAGGTTTCCCAACAGAACATTGCCCAGAGCATCACATGCCTTCTTCCCATCCTGGTGCCATCTCTTCCCCAGGTTAGCGACGCACATACACCCGGTCGTCCACATGATGAAAAAGAAAACATGATTCATCAGATCAAACCACCTCCTTCCATTGCTCCATGGTCCAGTTCTGATGATCACGTGCCCATTGTAGGTGGTTTCGGTGGTGGATCAGTATGGGCACTCTGTCCGATCTGTAGCTATGCAGCTCCATACACAGCAAGCTGTGATGCACTGTGTGTTCTGACACCTTTCTATCATAGACAGCATTAACTTTTTCAGCAATTTGGGATTGGACCAGATGGGCTAGCCTACACTCCCCACTTGCATTAATGAGCCTTGGGTGCACATGACCCTGTCAATGGTTTACTGCTAGGTACTAACCATTGGATACGGGTAACACCCCACAAGAACTGCTGTTTTGGAGATACTCTGATCCAGTTGTCTAGCCATCGCAATTTGGGCCTTGTCAAAGTTCACTTGCTGCATAATATATCCCACCCCTTGACAGGTGTCAATGTAATGAGTTAATCAGTGGTATTCACTTTCCTGAGATGACATGAGGAAGAAACCTTGAGAGGAACTAGACTCAAAAGGGAACCCATCGTCATCTGGCTGACACCGGATAGTGTGATTAATAATAATTTCCCTTCTATAACTGTGTGCTATATAGTCAAAGTGCAATTGTGTAAACGGGAACTTATAGGCAACTTCAGCGTTGACAGAGGCCCCTGTTCACACAGGCATTTAATTTAATTTAAAAATGTGTCAATTTGACCGGAACATTACAAAGTAAATGCACTTTAGTGATAAATCAGCATTGAATGAATAAAAACATTCCAATTCAAGACTTGTTTTCTGTTGATGCCACTTGAGAATCATTTTGAAACCATGCCTATTCCTTATCTAAGCCATACGAAGCCCAGTCTAGTGTTTGGTGGTTTTATAAAGTCATAGTTGATCGAGTTCCTCCCCTGCAGGCACCCAATGAAGCAGGATTCAATGGAATCACAACTGAAGCGCGTGGATGCAACTAGGGTTGATGCTGATGATGTGGTGGAGAAAATCCTGCAGAGCCAAGACTTCACCCCTGGCCTGTTTGACTCTAGCGCTGAAGGTAACCGTAGCAACCACTCTCTCAACTACCAGCCTGTCAATCAGACCTCTTTATCGCTGAAGAAAAGCATCAACATTTAATATTGTGTTTCAGAGGAGGGTCTTCGTTTATTTGTGGGTCCTGGAGGAAGCACAGCACTTGGCAGCCATCATCTTCCTGTCAGGTAAAAATGTAGAAATCAGTTGTAAAGTGTTAAATATCAGCAGAGAAACTACAATATGAAAATAAAACACACTCTAAATGGAACACCATCACTCACAAGGGGATTTCTCTAAGCTAAATTGAGATAAACTAGTGATGGGATTTTGAATTTCAGATATGGTAAGGATCTCTGTTCTTCCATTCTGATCTTTCATATATGAAAAGCAGTTAAAGTGGATATAAAGGCTACACATCCCTATTAAAATAACAGGTTTTTATGATGTAAAAACAGTAAACAAAGATACAGTCCCTTCTAAAACTATTAGAACGGCAATGGCAATTCATTTTATTTGCTGTAGACTGAAGACATTTGGGTTTGCGATCGAAAGATTAATTTGAGGAGAGAGTTTAGAATTTCAGCTTTCATTTCCTGATATTTATGTATAGATGTGTTACACAACTTAGAACATAGCACAAAGTACAATTTGTATCTGACCACCCAATTTGTATGCAAGCAAAATGATTGGAACATGTGACTGACATATGTTTCTTGTTACCCAAGTGTGTCCTGTTAGATTGATTGTTTAAATAATAAATAGCTCTGAACATCTACTCTTGGTTTTAGCCTTCAATTTCACCTGTAAAGACTGTATTTGTTGTTAAAAAGGATAAGCCAACATGAAGATCAGAGAGCTGTCTATGGGAGAAATGCAGTGTCATTTTGAAGCTGTGACAAGAGGTAAAGTTAATCAGAGGCATTGCATAAATAATACAACAATTTGGTACAATGTCCTGAAAACGAAAGAAACCACTGGTGTACTGAGCAACAGACAGTAGGCCAATAAAAACAGTTGACGACAGAAACATTGTGAGAGCTGTGAAGAAAAACAACTCAGAACAACCCAACCCAAAACAACAGTCAGTGACATCACCAACAACCTCCAAAGGACAGGGGTGAAGGTATCACAAGCCACCGTTTGAAGAAGACTTCAAGAGCAGAAATATAGAGGCCATACCACAAGATACACACCACTCATCAGCAGTAAGAGACAGAAAGCCAGATTGGAATTTGCAAAGAAATATAGAGATGAGCGACAAAAGTTCTGGAACCGAGATGAACCATCACCAAAGTGATGGAAAGACCAAAGTGTGGATAAAGAAGGGATGTGCTCATGATCCAATACATACAAGCTCAACTGTGAAATATGGTGGAAGTAGTGTCATGGCTTGGGCTTGCATGGCTGCTTCTGGAACATTCTCACTAATCTTTATTGATGATGGAACTCGATGGTAGCAGCAGAATGAATTCAGAAGTTTACAAGAACATTTTGCATCCCAATGTAGAGAGAAATGCATACAAATTAATCGGGAGGAACTTCATCATGCAGCAGGACAGCGATCCAAAACACACTGCCAATTCAACACAGGACTTTATCATGGGGAAAGTGGAAGGTTTTAGGCTGACCAAGTCAATCACCAGACCTTAACCCAATTTTCACCAGACCTTAACCCCCAAATTTCACCTCCAGGCTTTCAAAAGCAACACAAAAGAAGAAACCAACAGTTTGGCATCAGTGAGTCACAGGCTTGATAAACAAGTGTTATTTACTTTCATTTACTTCGACTTATGTTCCTATACTTTTGCTCACCCAAATATGGTGTGGTCTGATACAAAAGATTCTTTGTTTTATGTTGTTTAACACATTTAGATGTAAATATAAGAAAATGTTGAAATGATCTGAAATCATAAGCTCTCGTCTCATTGGTGTACAGCACAAACTAATGAATTGGCCTTGCTGTTTTGGAGGGGACTGTAAATAATTTTTCCACCTTTAATTGCAAGTTACAAAATTCAGGTGAAAAATAAACAGTATATTTTAAGGAAAAGATAAAGAAAAAAATACAATAACCTGGTTGTATTGGTAACCGGTAGCTCTGACTCGGCCATTCCAGAATGTTCATCTTCTGAAGCCACTACTTTGTTGCCCTGGATTTGTGCTTTGGTGCCAGAAGATGAAATTTTTCTTCATCTTCCGTTGTCAAGCAGAAGCCTGCGGGTTTTGTGCCAAAATAGAATGCCATTTGGATTTGACTAGAACCCCAGTCCCAGTGGAAGAGAAGCAGTCCCATAACGTGATGCTGCCACCCCATGTTTCACCATGGGTATGATGTTCTTTAGGCAATAAGCTGTATTGCTTTTGTGCCAGACGTAATGTCCATTAACAAAGTTGTAAATTATTATTTTTTTTTTTTTTCCTCAAATGGTCTCTAGCAACTCAATGTAATAACTGCACATAATGTAATAAGTATTGTATACGTCTTGTTGTGTTAGGCTACTGAACTGTCATCTCCTCTTGCGCCTGCGTCTGCCTGCCCTATCATGTGCACCCCTGTATGGTTTACAATAAATAAACTCAGCACTCTTGTCCTGCAGTGGTTGAAGCGTCGGCTGTATAGATGCACAGAAATGTAAACTTTATTAAAGGTGTTTAATTTAATTTAATTTAATGTGGTTTAGTCTGTTGGAATTTGAATTTATCCGTTATATGTAGGCTATCCACCTGCGTAGTTAACTAAACTTAGCCAGCTGACACAAAAACGAAATGCGCAAACAAAAAATATCACTGTCATTCCCTGCCCGTCCAAACCCTGCCTCCTCTACATCACATGCCGACAATGTTGAGACCAACTTGACCAGTGAAAATTGTTAAGTGACATTTGAGTCATCCCAGCCCGTTTCCATCGGTGTGCAATCTTTTACAGTTGATGACAGCCAAGCGCAGCGAGTTGAGTCTTCTTCTTCCGTCCCTGCGGCTCCCATCCCGACAAGACAGTTTAAATCAGCTTGGCTACAAGAGTTTGTCTGGTTATGTTATGACAATATGAAAATGTACTGCAACCTTTGTGCTCAAGCAGGACAAGATATTGCTGGTAAAACAGAGCTCATTAGCAGTTCGGGTTATTTTAAAAAAGAAACCATGAAGAAGCATGGTGACAGTAAAAAAAAACATAACACCAGGGATTGTGTCATTGCTAGGTCTGCCCCTCGTTCCACCCCAATCGTGAAACCAGTGCAATGTGCTAGTGATAAAGTTACTGAAAAAGAGATGAGGGAATTGAAAATAAAATTCAATGCAGCCTTCATGGCTCAGCCTGAATAAGCAGGAAACTAAAAGTGAAAAAAAGAAACAAATGACTGGACATTTAAGTATTTACAGTAATATGATTCAATATGATATACTGAATATTGCACATATTGTGTATGTAAAGAATACATTGTATAAACTATGGGAGGCAAAGTAAACAAAGGCAGACAGTACAGAAGGGAAAGAAAAGGCAGTGTGAGGTAGGGCTGCACAATTAATCGGATATCAATCGCGATTACGATTTTGACTGCCCACGACTAAATGAACATGATTGACTGCGATATTGATGTTTAAAGTTCGTCCTCCGCTCATATAAAACTCTGCTGTTTTCTCCACTCAAATCAAGTGCTTCCTACACTTACAGCCAATCACATAGAGCGGCGCAGGGGTGACGTCATTTCGTAATGCCAAAACCCGGAAACGGGGTTGGCGCTCGGTCTGCCAGTTTCTCCGCGAGCTCCAGCGCTTGCGCGAGGGGAAATCATGACATTAGCTAGCACGATGCTAAATGGCACTTTAGGTTGTCGGGGACATTAAACATCATCACGCCGAACGCTAAAAAACTTTGCAGATAAACTCAGGGATATTCATTATATTTTGGATCCTGAAAATCTTAATTGGCGCCTAAATATTTTGGGTTTAGGAACCAATGGCTCCTAGATTTTTATTTTTTTTGCCTGGAGCCGAATCGTGACGGAGCAGAGATAGGACGGATGCAAGCGCAGGATGAACAGTTGTTTATTTGAAAGGGAGACAGGCAGACAAATCCAAAACGTGATCCAAAACGTAATCCATAAACATGCAAGAGGTCAGGCGATTGGCAAACAGGCATAAACGGGGCAAGGCAGGAATCTAGGTCGTGGTCACGGAAAACAGGGTCGATAAACAAAACAAGAAACGAACTATGACGAGGGACTGGAAGCAGATAATCCAGCGCGAACTAACTCTAAACATGGACCGTGACTATGACTATCATACGAGCTAAACTAACTCTAAACATGGACCATGACTATGACTATGATACGAACTAAACTAACTCTAAAGTATGAATCTTCCGCGTTGTGTGCTGGGAGGCGCGTGGTATGTAGCGGACATGATCAGCGTCTAAACCACTAGCAGCTGAGAGCAATTCAGACCCACGTGAAATCCCAGCCAATGACAGAACAGGGAGGAGACATGACAAAAACATAAACAAAACACCAGATGTCATTACAGTCAACAACGGAAAAGCAGGTGCTCGTGCATTCGCGCTTAGAGCACGCTGCTTCAAGGGGGAATCGTGACAGAACCCACCCCTAAGGCACTCCTCCCGGAGTGCCATGAGTCATCCCACTTCATTGGCGGCCCCGGCCCCCTGGGCTGAATGTACCAAGCAGAGCCAGGAAACTGCACGGTGTTCTTGGCCGCGTACAGAAGCGTAGCGACATCCTCGGCTGAACAGGGAGGCTGAGCGACGTCCTCGGCTGAACAGGGAGGCTGAGCGACGTCCTCGGCTGAACAGGGAGGCTGAGCGACGACCTCGGCTGGGCAGGGAGGCTGAGCGACGACCTCGGCTGGGCAGGGAGGCTGAGCGACGACCTCGGCTGGGCAGGGAGGCTGAGCGACGACCTCGGCTGGGCAGGGAGGCTGAGCGACGACCTCGGCTGGGCAGGGAGGCTGAGCGACGACCTCGGCTGGGCAGGGAGGCTGAGCACTGTACTCAGCAGAGCAGGGAAGCAGGGCGACGTCCTCGTCGGAGCATGAAGGCAGAGCGACGTCCTCTGTAAGGCCAGGGAGAGGAGCGTGGGTCTCCTCAAAGCAGAAGGGGGGAACGATGTTTGCCATGGAGCAGGAAGGCTGAGCGACGACTTCAGCTGAACAGGGACGCTGAGCGACAACCTCAGCTGAACAGGGAGGCTGAGGCTCTGAGTTCACCAGGTGAACCTTGGGCATGGGCGGAGCTTGGGTGGCCGTGTCAGTAGACTCGGGCGTGAGCAGAGCTTGGCTGTGCGTGTCAGCAGACTGGGGCGTGAGCAGAGCTTGGCTGTGCGTGTCAGCAGACTGGGGCGTGAGCAGAGCTTGGCTGTGCGTGTCAGCAGACTGGGGCGTGAGCAGAGGTTGGCTGGGCGTGTCAGCAGACTGGGGCGTGAGCAGAACTTGGTCATTAGGCTTAGATATTAGCAGAGCTTGGTCAACTGGATCAGCAGGCTTGAACGTGAGCTCAGGGACGTGAGACTTGACTTGGACCTCAGGGACGTGAGACTTGACTTGGACCTCAGCGACATGAGGCTTGGCTTGGACCTCAGCTATGTGAGGCTTGGCTTGGACCTCAGCTACGTGAGGCTTGGCTTGGACCTCAGGGACGTGAGGCTTGGCTTGGACGTCGGGACGTGAGGCTTGGCTTGGATGTCAGAGCCTGGAGGCTTGGCTTGGACTTGGATTTCAGGGACTTGAGACTTGACTTGGACGTCAGAACCTGGAGGCTAGGCTTGGACTTGGATTTCAGGGACTTGAGACTTGACTTGGACGTCAGAGCCTGGAGGCTTGACTGGGACGTCAGAGACTGGAGGCTTGATTGGAACATCAGAGCCTGGAGGCTTGTCTTGGACTTGGATTTCAGGGACTTGAGACTTGACTTGGACGTCAGAGCCTGGAGGCTTGGCTTGGACCTCAGAGCCTGGAGGCTTGGCTTGGACCTCAGAGCCTGGAGGCTTGGCTTGGACCTCAGAGCCTGGAGGCTTGTCTTGGGCTTGGACCTCAGGGACTTGAGACTGGACTTGGACCTCAGGGACTTGGGACTTGACTTGGACTTGGACTTCAGGGTTGAGCTCTGGTGCTACGACCTCCAACGGGCACTCCGAGGTCACCCTGTTGAT
>NC_030440.2:4923288-4933288 GCF_001660625.3 Ictalurus punctatus
TCACATGAATTTTCTTTTTACCACATTAAAGGTGAAAAAAAGATCTGAAATTATTTATCTTGGTTTCATCTTTTTACAGCACAGCACAAAAACCTGCCATTTCAACAGGGGTGTTTAGACTTTTTATATTCACTGTATGTGAACAGGAAGCGTAGTCTTTCGTCAGCAGTTCTACTGAACATGTTTTATATCTTACATCAGCCCTGTTTCAGTTCTGATGTTTCCTTTTTAAATGTTACAGGGTTGGTGCTGGTGCCTATGAACAAGTGGTGATCAAGCGCTAGAGCTGGAAAGTGCCAAGTAAAGAGGTGGCACAAAACAAAAGTACAGGTGAGAGAAAGGGCTCTTCAAACTCTTCTTTCCAGCAGTGTGATTTTTTTTTTTCCCCCATCCATTCACTGCTGGTAGAGCCTGAGGATTTTCAAAGAGCAGTCTCTGCCATCTTTCTGTAGGCATGGGCTCCTCTGAATCCTGGGGTAACTTAACTCCTTTCCAAATCCCAACACTCCCTGCTTTCTTCTTTGATTCGCCTATAAATTCTTCAACAAAGGAGGGAAACTTGTTCTACATGTTGGAACAGGAAACGATCTTTGCAGGGTTTTGCTTGTTTGGCAGGTTTTATTTTTTTATCCAGTTTTTTTGTCACTTGTGTGGTGAGGATTTTAGCTCTTCATTGGATCTTGTGTATTCAGGGTTTTAGATTCACATAGTTGATTTTTTAATATATAAGCATATTCAGATGAGTCATGCATCCGCATCTCAGTGTTTTTGTGTGTAGGTGGGAATTGCAGATGCAGTGTTGCAGATTTCTGGTTAAGGTCACATCATTGTGTAGTGCTTCCTTTGGCTGAGGGGAAATTGAACCAACTAGTTGGCATTGGGGAGGAGAGTTTGACTGTAGCAAGGAGAATTAGTGGCACTCACTGAACAAAGTGTCAACTTTATATTTAAATAAATGAGTAATAAATTCTGATAGCACTTAATAGTATAATACTTTGAATAGTTCAGTCCCTGTAGGCTGTATTCTGTCAAATTTAGATTTCTATTGTTCTTGGTTGTCAGTGTACAGATCAGAGTCTAAATGTTAAAAACTATTGTTTGTGCATTTGGTTGTATAGCCATTTCACTCCTTCAGCACAGCACATATGGCGCACAAAGTCAAGCTACTCAGAAACTGCCATTATCAATAACTGGATGGTGTAATGAAGCAGTTTGACCTTGCAGTCATAATTGCACTATATACACATTATGGCTACTTAGCTCCTTTTATGTTGAACACAGAGGGTATGATTAAGAGCCAAGGGGCAGGAATTCACAATTATTTTTTATTATTATAGTGAATTATTGCCTTTGCAGCTGTGAAAGCAGTTTTCGTAGGTTTTAATTTTATTTGAGGTGCTACAAAAATGTAGTCTATGACATGACCCCCTTTTCCTTTACTTGTACTACATACGTTTATTGCTGTTGTGTTCCTCTTGTTTTATTTGATCAAAAACACTACACAATGTATATTTATGTCTGCCAAGTTTATGCATATCTGATGTTTATCCTGGCATATTGTTAAAGTATTTTTGTTGGTTTTCTGTCTGCTAGTGTAACCATGAACCAGGTTCTCTATGGTTTTATGTGCCAGTACAAAAGCCATATGTTTTACAAAGTGAGCCCACTTCTCTTGTATGTATTCTGAAACGGTGTGAGTGTGTGTTATTGTGTAAACAGCATAATATTTTGATATCTCTTTAGTGTATCTGAACTCCAGGGACTAACTAGGTAGGGCTGGATTTAACTACCAAAAGCATGGGTCCTTTACATCTTTTAAATATCTTTCTAGTCTACAAATGCCTGTAATAACTGATTATATTGCTTGTGATATGATGCAATATTGGCACCATCATATCAGAAGCCTGGTGAAATATACAGACTTAGTTAAGCCATGGCCCTACACTAATGCAAATCATTATTGTGTTTTACAACTCTGATCACTAGGTTTCCATAGGGGAGTGTTTCATGCATTATATCTTTACACTGTACAATAACAGAATCCCTCAATATTTGAATAGTTGACATTCAGTGTGTAGGTACCTTGTGTTGTAAATAAACACCATGGTGTTGTTTTTTTTAATCTCTTCTGTGAAGCTTTTGCTCCTTGTACTGTACAGTGTCTGATGTAATGGTGACAATGCTTTTTGCTGTTGTGATGTTCAACTCCTTTTAACCAGTGCTGATTACATGTACCTCACACTGTTAAATAAACACAGTACATTAAAAAAGTAAAGATTTCAGTGTCAATTTTTAACACAAAAACGTTTATCTGCGAATATGCTTGACAACAGAACATAAACTAATATACAAGTTCAACATAACTATGATGTAATTTATTTATTTATTTTTTTTTTTAATGTAACCAAGATCAATCATGTCAGATCTCTCCCTCTCTCATGTGGTTTAGGGGAGATAAACTTAGAATAACCTGGTTGCATAAGCAATGGAGCATTTGTAATTTTGTTATGGGTCATGTGACTGGTTCATTCTGAGTGCAATCATATTCAAACTTGTGTTTAGAAGGAATTATCATAGAGCTGTCATCAATGAAATTATTGTGATTAACCCCAAATAAAAAACTGCTGTTTCTGTAGGAGTTTCTTCCCATCTTCTGGGTTTTGCCCAACTCCTGAAGTCATGGTCCTCAAAGAGCTGACCAAAGCATTTACAGGACCTCACTGTCGAAAGGTATTGATCAGGAGAGGGGTACAAAACAATCTTCAAAACATTAGATGTATTATAGAACACTATGAAGGCCATCATCAACAAGTGGAGAAGATGGAGCACCACAGTGACATCACCAAGTACAGGACATAAAAACATGAAAAAACGAGAGTTTATCACCCAAAGAACACCATACCCCTGGTGAAGCATGGTTGTGTACACACTGGTGCAACCAGTTATTCCCCCTTAAAAAAAATGTTTCACTTGAATTGTGTTGGTTGCTACAATCACATTAAAGGTGGAAAAAGATCTGACATGATTTATCTTGGTTTTATTTTTTCTGTTACAAAAACCTGCAGTTTGAACAGGGGTGCATTTTATATCCACTGTGAGTGTTTCCCATAATTCGATCGGATACAGACTGTTAATGTCCATGTTGTTCCTGCACGATCACATCATCAAAATAGAGAAGAGCACTTCCACACTATGGAACTAAATATTAGAATGTGTAAATTACCTAATAAGAGATTCATATAAAGAAATTTACTCAACAGAACTGAACAAAAATAAACAACTGTTATTTCCCTCCGTTGTTAGGGTAGCTGATAAATTTTACATTACTTATTGGCCAATCAATAATTGTATTTATTGTCCTATATGGAAGGTAAACCTGACTAGAGGGCCAGTGAGCGCTAGGTGTTGTAGTTCCATTGTTACTGATATCCGTAACCTAAGAAATAATCAAAGTTCACTTTCCCAGTCCTCCTCTACATGGTCATTCACAGACCTTGACACACATTCTGCCTTCTCACCCTCATCCATTTCCTCTTGGTCTTCCTCCTCCTCATAATCATCAGGCAGCATTATGGCATTTCTGTCAGCATCTAGCTGCACTCGCAAGTCCACCAACAGTATGGCTCGAAGTTGCTGGATATTGCTGCACAGAGCTTGCACTTTTGAACCAGACCATACACGCAGAAGTGGTACACAGATACAACTCTCTTGCCTGTACACCTCCTCTTCCTCCCTTGCCTGCCTTGCTTCTTCAGATGGTAGCATGAGTTTACAGGAGGTAAAATCCCACTGCTCACCTTCCTGACCCCCCAGCCACTCCTTCTTCAGCTGCTCGGCTCGGTACAGGACCTCACTAATTAGAGTCCTCTGGAAGATATTGTTGTCACAGAGGCTTGGGTAAGTGACCCTGTAGAGCTAACAGGAATGAACATGGGAGAAAGATTACACGGCAGGCACTTATTCAGATACTTACAAATTCTCTCTGTCCATCACAGCATTCAGCTCTTACCAGTTGATATACTGTAGGCTCCTCCTCTGTGTTGTTCCTTTGTGCATTTAAATCACCAGCTCTTTGGAAAACTCCAATCTGGGAGCAGAATCCGACATCTCTGATCTCCCCAGGAGTCTCTCCTACTCCTGTGAACTCTACTGAGTAACCATATTTCCTGCAAACTCCATCGGCCCTGAATGAATGAGAAATCTATTACAATTGGGAACAAATGGTAAAACTCGATCACAATTTTCAGTAAAAAGATGATAGTAAATAATCATATAACATGTTTTATACTACTACTACTACTACTACTACTATACTATTTCTCTAATTTCCAGCTTTTTGAAAGTAACTCAGACTGCCCTGATATAAAATTGCTCAGCTTACTTCAAGGGTCACATTCTCATGATTCACTTTCAGTAACTACATGCATCTATCCTGGAAACAGTGGGTGTGAGGCAAAAATACACCCGAAAAGGAATTAAAAGGGCCAGTCCAGCTCAGAACACACACACACACACACACACACACACACACACACACACACACACACACACACACACACACACACACACACACACACACACACACACACACACACACAGGGTTGAGATCAAAAACTGAATGAGATGACAGATCAGAGTTTCAGCTTTCGTTTCTGGATATTTACATCTAGAGGTGTTGAACAACTTAAAAGATAGCATCTTTTGTTTGAACCCACTCATTTTTCAAGTGAAGTGTGACAGAGTTTTTTGTTACCCAGGTATGCCCAGAATGTTTAAACAGTTAATAGCTCTTAATGTCTACTCTTGGTTTGAGCCCTGGATTTACCTGTGAAAACTTCATTTGCAGTTAAAAAGGATAAACCAACATGAGGATCAGAGAGCTGTCTACAGGAGAAAAGTAAGCCATTTTGAAGAGAAAAGAGGGAAAACTCTATCAGAGCTAATGCACAAACATTGGGCATATCCAATGCAACATTTCGGAATGTCCTGAAAAAGAAAGAAACCACAGGTGTACTCACAACCAGACCTGGAACAGGTCGATCAAGGAAAAGAAGAACAGTTGATGACAGAAACATTGTTGTTTTTGACCTGTGTGAAGTTGGCCCCCCACCCAACGCAAAACGTTGGCAAAATAGTCTCAATCATTTGTGCTCCGTTTGTGCCTTAAAATTTTCCGTTGGTACTGCTTCGGTTTTGGAGATATTAAAAGAATATTTATAGGTCATTCTGAGGTCACTCAGCCCCCACATATGCTCCAAATTCACCCCAAATAGGCTCAGTCATTTGTGCTCCATTTGTGCCACTAAAAGTTTCGTTTGTGCTGCCTCCATTTTTAAAATATTAGACATCGAATTATGGTGTGGAGACATCACCAGCCCCCCACACGCTCCAAGTTCACGCCAAATAGGCTCGTTTCTTTGTGCTCCATTTGTGCTGGTTTGTGCAGATAAATGCTTCGTTTGTGCTGCTTCGGTTTTGGAGATATTAAAATAATATTTATAGGTCATTCTGAGGCCACTCAGTCCCCCACATGCTCCACATTCACCCTAAATAGTCTCAATTGTTTGTGCTCCGTCTCTGCTGTTTTGTGCCACTAAAAGTTTAGTTTGTGCTGCTTCTGTTTTTTACATTTATTCACTTAGCAGACGCTTTTATCCAAAGCGACTTACAAATGAGATTAGACATTAAGTTTTAAATATTAGACATTAAGTTCTACATTATAAACTTGTTTTCATGTATTACTGTATTTGCCAGAATACAAGGAACATATAATATAGTAATAATACATAAGGATATTATATCTTATATTAGGACCAATATGGTAATGTTGACCCCTATATGCACAACGTATTCAAAAAAATTAACATGGGTACCATCTACAGCTGTAATTAGCATTTCATAGCTACATTAGCCATACTAGTATTAGCAATGAGTTTTCTGTTCAATAAACATTGACAATCTTAGCTCTTTTGAATGTTGTACCATTATGATTGTCAGTTACAAGTATTAGTTAACAGTTAGTTAACTTCAGTGTTAAAACATTGTACTTACACTGGACAGAATTTTGATTTAGTTACTATATCGACTTTTCCTGTACTAACTTAACACTAAATTCCACAACAGCATCTTGAACAGAAGTGTCACTTAGTGGTGTGAAGTGATGGCAGTGAAGTGTAACAGATAATTCTCCTTGTAAATAACCAGTGAGAGACCAGTGAATGATGTAAAGCTAATTGTTTACTGAACAAATGATGATCTGATTTGTCTTGACAAAGTCTTCGGCAATTCGACTCTAAAAGTGTGCTCACACCGAGGAGATTTGCGCCTATAATTCAGTGTCTAATACTTTAAAAATGGAAGCAGCACAAACTAAACTTTTATAGGCACAAACAATTGAGACTATTTTGCTGAGATTTTGCGTTGGGTGGGGGCCAACTTCATGCAGGCTTGTTTTTGGGGTTTTCTTCATAGCTCTTACAGTCAATGACATCAACAACCTTCACAGGGCAGGGGTGAAGGTATAACAATCCACCTTTCAAAGAAGACTTTGATAGCAGAAATATTGAGGCCATACCACAAGATGCAAACCACTCATCAGCAGTAAGAATCAGTAGGCCAGATTGGAATTCGCAAAGAAATACAGAGATGATCCACAAAAGTTCTGGAACCAAGATTAACCAAGTGATGGAAAGCCCAAAGTGTGGAGAAAGAAAGGATCTGCTCATGATTCAAAACATACAAGCTCAACTGTGAAACATGGTGGAGGTAGAGTCATGGCTTGGGCTTGCATGGCTGCTTTTGGAACATTCTCACTAATCTTTATTGATGACGTAATTCATGACGGAAGTAGCAGAATGAATTCAGAAGTTTACAGAAACAATCTGTCTTCCAAAAGTGGAAGGTTTTAGACTGGCCAGGTCAATCACCAGACCTTAACCCAACTGAGCAACATTTCACGTCCTGAAGATGAGACTGAAGGTAGAAACCCCCTGGAACAGTTGGTGTTAGTAAGTTGCAGGCTTGTTGCCGTTATTGCAAGCAAGGGATATGCAACCAAATATTATGTGTTCGTCCTAGTTAGTCTTTTGCTCACCTAAACATTGGATTGGAATCCCATGTGTACACGTGCTGTCACCATTACCATATATAATGTAATAATTCACTCATCACTGTCTAGCTATGGATAATAGTGCTGCTGAAACTTACTCCCTGAAAACTGAAGGGAAAAAAAACACACTTAATTGCTTTGTAAGAATAAATTGCATCATTCTTGCTGAACTGTATAATACATTCACATGTCAGGTAATAAAAGCTCACCAAGCTTGAAACTGTGCTCTGGTCCACTCGAATTTGTGGTCGTTGTGTCTGAAGCCTGTTACTCCTGGTAATAAAGGATTGAATTCTGCATTCGGCGTGCTTATTATGACAGTACGTGGCTGCATGTATTCAAACAAAACCTCTGAAAACCTCTCCACTTCCCAAAGCTGAAGGTGCTCCATGCTTTGAGATAGGAAATAAAATGAGGAAATGTTTAAAACCATGATTTTATTCAATGCCAAAATCACCCTGCGTAATACCTTTCAGACAATAATTTAAGCACATGGAATAAATTTGAATACACTCACACTTCAATACAGGTGATCAGATCAAAGCCTTTGGTACACGGCTCTGTTTCTGTGATGGAGCCGTGATAAAGCTTGATTGTAAGTGGTCTGGCATCTGGCTGTAAGTGTTCAGCCATGAGTGGAGCCAGAGCATACCTAACACACAGTAACAGACATGCATACATGGGACCTTCAACTGCTACCCCACTGTATTACGGGATTCTTTAATCATGTCCACTGGGCCGGTATGGCTGCAGACAGAGTACCTCCTGTTTGACTGAAATGAAAGTCTGCAATAAGTATCAGTTGATAGTTGATTGCAGACCAAGATGAACTGATTAAACAAGTGAAATGAAGTGTGGCTCCTGTAGGGTTGGAGTGAAAGCCTGCAGCCACACTGGCCTTCTGTGGACAAGACTGAAGACCCCTGCTGTAGTGGTACAATATAGCGTGACAAAGATCAAGTAAATCAAATTAGATTAGAGATGTTACAATGAAGTTGATTCAAGAAGTTGATTCCAGACAGTGATGTATTTTAGGAACACCTGTAAATTCATGCAGTTATCCAATCATCCACTGAGGTGGCAGCAGAGCAATGCAAAAAATTCATGCAGCTGCAGGTCAGAAGTTTCAGTTAATGTTCACATCAAACATCATAATGAAGAAAAAATGTGATCTCTGTGACTCTGTGATCTCAGAATGCACAACACATCAAACCTTGAGGTGGATGAGCTACAACAGCAGAAGACCACATCAGGTTCCTCTCCTGTCAGTCAAGAACAGGAATATGAGGCTATCATGGTCACAAACTGACCCAAACTAGACAGGCTCCCCTGCAACCTTTATAGGATAATCAGTACAGAAATTGGATGGATGGATGGATAAATGAGCAGGTGTGTTCCTATTAAAGTGGATGATGAGTGTATATGATCAATCTTCACACATTTATTAACTTTGTATGACATTCGTGTTCAACATTTTCGATTTTAGTGAGCAACATAGTATGGAGATATAAAAGCTACCTAAAGTAACTTAGTTCCATGAGGGGGATCTACATGCTTTGTTACAATAGTATGTGGTGTGGAGGGAGGGATCGGGTCAAACAGTGATAATGGAATCTCCTAATTCATGTTACATCGTCTCTGTGTCTGTCTGTGCGTTCGTGTTTGTCTCTCTGTGTGCGCGTGTGTCTCTCTCTCTCTGTCTGTCTGTTTGCGTGCATCTCTCTCTGTCTGTGTGTCTGCGTACGTCTCTGCCTGTCTGTCTGTGCGCAGGTGTGTCTGCTGTCTGTGCGCGTGTGTGTCTGCTGTCTGTGCGCGTCTGCTGTCTGTGCGCACGTGTGTGTCTGTGCGTGCGTGTGTGGCTGTCTGTGCGTGCGTGTGTCTGCTGTCTGTGCACGTGTGTGTCTGCTGTCTGTGTGCATGTGTGTCTCTTTGTCTGTCTGTGTGCGTGTGTCTCTCTCTGACGGTCTGTGAGTGTGTGTCTCTTTTTGTGTGCGTGTGTGTCTCTCTGTCTGTGTGTATATGTGTGTCTCTCTGTTTCTGTGTGTGTGTATGTATGTATGTATATGTGTGTGTCTCTCTCTCTCACTCTGTGTATGTGTGTGTTCGATTCCAGAGTGTTTGCACCCAATGTCTCTGAATGGAGAAGCGATTTTAACATTGATTCCCAGCCCTACTAAATCCTAAGGGTAAAGAAAATGCATAATTAAGACTGGCTTGATGTTGGACGTTTGATATTCGCAGATATGCGGAAATTAAGGGACCTTCTCTAAAATTACATGCGGCATTGGTATACATGTTTCTAACTTCAATAGCATTTGAAGGGAATGACTTACAGTCACACAATTAGGGTTGCAACTAACGATTATTTCATAATCAATTAGATGTCCGATTATATTTCGATTAATCGGATGGGGGCAAAATTTCAGTACCTTTTTTTCGTTTATTTAAAATAAAATCCACAAACTGAGTGTTACAAATATAGACTTCAGACTAAAACTATACACAACTGTTTGTCCAAAACAGAAAAGAACCCAAAACAGACACACACACACGCACACACACACACACACCAGAATATATATTATTCATTTAGGACTGTATTTTAATTAGGTGCTTTTTATGCATCCATAAAAAATAATGCATAAATACTTATATACAATATAAACTAAAATAAACAAATTATATATATATATATATATATATATATATATATATATATATATATATATATATATATATATATATATATATATATATATATATATATATAAGGGCTGTCACGAGAACTGATACCTCGGTACCAAGTCAGTACCAGCATTCTTAAACCGTGAAGGTACTTGTTTTTCTGGAGTAGCGTTACTACCGATTTTAATGGAGGTACTGAGGTTGCAA
>NC_030440.2:4938288-4955788 GCF_001660625.3 Ictalurus punctatus
GTATCCCCTGCTCATGAATTCCAGGAGTGCATTAGCATGTTTTTAAATTTTATTTATTATTTAAAGATTTCATTTCTTTCTAAAAATCCATTACATCATTATGAACTGAAGTAAGAGACTGGCCCACGGCTGCTATGTTGGTCTTTTTTGGGGATCTGTCCATCTCAAGTGGTCCAATAATTGCCAAAAGGTTGGTTGCTCAACCAATTTAAATGTTACTTTTTTTTTCTTCTTTTTTTTTTTTGAATGATTACGCCTATGTATAGTCATTGCAAAATCACCAGTTTTTTTTTTATTTAATTATTATTTCACTTGGTTTACTTCAGCCATCTTTATGTCATGGCACACAACAAATTTTGGTTATACAGCTGTCTACGGAAACCTCACCATCTCGGCTCAGGATGGGTCTACCTCCTTTAACAAAACCTGATCTCTAGCGCACATTAGGCTACAAGGTACATGTACATATATAAACATTTTGCAAAATTTTCACTTAAGTTTAGGGTCAATTTATGACAGGAAGGGTTTGAGTCTAAGTCTTAATTTTTTAAGGGGGTACCTGGGTGCAGAACATTTCTGCTTTGAGACTTTGCTTGTATTTCCTCATTTGTAAGTCGCTTTGGATAAAAGCATATGCTAAATAAATAAATGTCAAATGTAAATGAGACTTTTTATTATAGGTGTGAGAAAGTGCTTTAAAAAAAAATCCCCAACTTTCAGGTTGAAAATCTCTGGTGGGGACCAGACACAACCTGAAATTTTCACAGAAATTAGTACTCTATAGTAGCACTCTGAAATAAAAATAAATAAATAAAATAAAATAGTGAGTTTCAGGTTAGAGGTTGAGTCTGCAGGACAGTGGACCTCGAGGGTTAGATTTGAAGAACCCTGATCTATCATTTTGGTACAGATGTACAGCTGGTATGTGTGAATAGATTTTATCTAAATATGGTAGAACATTGTTTAGTTTGGTGTTTTACAAATTAACAGTGGCATAAACAGAGCTGTGGTGTTGTTTCTCCTGTGAAAAAAGCAGTGAGTGACTAGAGCTCAAAAGCTGTGAAACATCTGCATATAAAAAAGCAAAAAATGCAATGTATTTATGTAATTCTGTCTGTCCACTGGCTTCTTGGCTTTTTCTTTTTTGTCTTTGTTTCAATTTACACTTTATTTATCTTTTTCATTGCTGTGTTAAATTGTTAATGGTGACTGAATAATGAATGCATCTATGTTGTATATTTTTGTATTATCGCAATAAAATAATTTTAAAATGCAAACATTTATTTTCTTATTTGAAAAAGATATAAAACAGTATGTAAAAATTTGGTCACCACAGAAAACAAGGCTAAAAAAAATGGGATGTTTGTGCTATAGTTGGTGTTTATATATAATCCCCTTTTTCATTTGAGTGAGGAATATTGCTGTTAAATGTTTTCTGTTTGTAAAGTGAATATACGGAGTGTACGGTATTTTAAAATGTCACAAAATGTGCTTGAATGTAGTGACAGACACGCATGCGCGGAACAGATCGGATTGGTTAACCACAACCAATCACAGGCGCGGTTGGTGCTTACGCATTACACTGCGCATGCGTCGTCATGCGCTGCGGAGTCTGGCAGTAGTGAGCGCACTCATTGGTTCAATAACGGACCAACCAGGATTATTCTTATTGATTTATGCGGCCATGTTTTCCTTCCCAGACTTCGCTGATGTGGTATAGACGTGTAGCTTGTGTGTGTACCAAGAGAAGAGCCGTTGTAATTCATAATACTCATTTTCAGTTCACGTTCTGTTGAATCATGCCTTATTATCAGACCTGGGAAGAATTTGCTCGAGCGGCAGAAAAACTTTATTTGACGGATCCGATGAAGGTAAGTCGGGTTTCACGGCTGTGCATTTAACGGCTTTGAGGTTTTACACTGAGTTGTAGCGTTTAAACACTTCACATATTCTCACTGTTCCTAACGGACTTGTTTTTGTTCAGGACCGGTCGGTCCCAGCTGTCTGATCATCAGCGAGCTAATCATTTCGAAAGACACATATTTGCACGTCTTACCTCCAGTGTTGATAGTGTGTTATACAGCTACAGTCAGCGCTGTAAAAATAATGGTAGTGAATGGCTTGGTCTCTGTGTGCAGGTCCGAGTTGTGCTGAAATACCGCCACTGTGACGGGAACCTCTGCATGAAAGTCACAGATAATGCTGTGGTAAGTTGCTTTTCCCAGCCGATCGGTCCTCAAACCCACCTGTGATCTGTCAGACTTGACCTCTGGGCTTTTCTGTTCTTCCAGTGTTTGCAGTACAAGACCGATCAGGCACAGGACGTGAAGAAGATCGAGAAGCTGCATGGAAAGCTGATGAGACTGATGGTGTCCAAAGAGTCCAGTGGAGTGATGGAGACGGATTGAAGGAGAGTAACTGGACTGTTGGACACTGGTGCTGTGCTGCTCCTCACACATTTATTTGATTTGAAGAGCAGAGACCTGAAGGTTCTGTTTGAAGGGATGAGAGATTTGGTAGACAGGTGTGAAAATTGTTCCCAATCACACAGGAATTTCCTCACGAAGAGCTGATATTTATTCTCAGATTCAGCATGGACTTTTGTTATGTTATGTTGTGATTAACCAGTTTTCTGTACATGACGTACTAGTGGGGTTTTTTTAAGCCAACATTAGAGCAGCTGGTTAAAGGCACATGGAAGCCATATCTCAACTACACTGAGGTGAAACAATTCCCTATTCTTAATTTTATTAACCCCCCCCCCAAACCATATTAAGATGATCTTCTTTAGAAGTTCTGTTTGTTTGTTGACTCTGTTTTTTGTATAGCTTTTTAAGTTTAGCATGAATAAACATATGTCTGAACAATGATACATTAAGTATGATGCACTAATGTGATGAAAGTTTAAAGGCAAAAACACTCATTATAATCTGAGAAACGTTGTGGCTTTTAATGGAAATTTATCTTTTTTGTTTTAGAATACTAATGAAGATCTCACCACTATGAATTTCACATGGAATTATTCAGCAACCAAGAAATATTTGAATAACCAAGTTATTTGATTTCTTAAAAGTTTTACTAATTAAGCTTTTCAAGCTCTCAGTCAATTTCCTGAGAGTTTCAGAGAGCTTATTTTCTACACAGAGTGATCACTTCCTGTCTGTTTTGCCTAAAAAGAAAACCACTTGTTTGAAATATTTCAACCATAAGCATTTTATTAAAATACGGTGAGTAGAGAAGAAACAATGAAAATGTTTTGATAATAATGTATATAATGTGGGGGCATATGTTTTTGGTCTTTTGTGAACAGTGATTTCTTTCATTTAATGTTTGGATTATTTCTCAAACAATGCCAAACTGATTAAAATATACTGGACACTGCAAACTCTGCAAAAAAACAACAGTGACATGTTTATCATCAGTACGTGGAAATGTGTGTGTGTGTGTGTATATATAACTTAAATGTAAATATATGAATATGAAATATATAAGTAAATGAATACTTATAGATATATAAATATAACTGACATTGATTGCACTAATTATTATTTACAGACCCCCAGGGCCATATTCTGAATTCCTTTGTGAATTTGTGGGTTTCATCTTGAACCTGGTTGTTTCTTTAGACTAAATCAGAGACTTTAATGTTAATTTTGATTACCCAGTAGCCCCTCTGAAAACAGCGGTTGTGTCCATTCTAGATTCAGTAGGGGTCAATCAGAATGTAATAGTGATGGTCACACTCTTGTTCTAGTACTAAGATTTGAATTAAATATAGAAAATAAACTCAACTAGTGCACATGGTTCTATCAATAATCTCAATTATGATTGGATCACCGTATGATCCCAAAGAACTTGATCAGGTGATTGAATGCCTAAGCATAGGATCGGTCTGGGATCAGCCAACGTCCCGCTAAACTCTAGATAATGTAGCTCCACATAAATGAAAAATAATTGGAGAGGAAAAAGCTAGCACCCTGGTATGATGATCACGCACACCTTATAACAGACCACTTGACAATTAGAATGTAAATGGCGTTAAATTAAATTGGTAGCATTTCAAACTGCATGAAAGGAGAGCCTCCTGAACTATAGAAAATCTCTTAGTGATGATAGATCAGTCCATCTCTCCTAAGCCTAATTGAAGATGACAAAAATAATCCTAGATTCTTATTAAATACTGTAGCAAAATTAATTAGAAATAAAACCACAACAGAAACATGCACACCTTCAGTATGTAGTAGCGATGACTTCAAAATATTTTTTTCAATGACAAAATTGAAAATAAACTATAAATTTCAATCCAGACACTACCTATTTCTGTAGATTACAATATAATTATATCATATAAGTGATTAGAAATTTTAACGCCTTCAGATTGATTCTAAAATATTACTATTGACCTATAAAGCACTAAATGGTCTCATGCCATAGTACCTGTACTTTTGGTCTTTTACTTCAATCAAAAAGTACAGGTTCTTTGTTGGTACATCTAATATTGAATTGGAACATGGCATTCCAAACCCAGACTTTTGTTCATCCTTGGAACAGAAATTAAGATATTTTAATGAAACCTGGAAGATTTCTGTCCCTCAATTTACAGTCCAAGTTCCCAAAACTTTGAAGCTCCAAAAAGTTCAGAAAGGCATTGTAAAAGTAATTAATGGGAGTCCAGTGGTTTAATCCAAATTTTATGAAGTGATATGAATGCTTTGTGTGCACAAAAATATAACAATATTTTCACTTCTGTATAGATTTCTGACGCATGTTCAAGAGAGAACCACAACACCTGTGTGGACTGATGGGTTGATGAGTGGGAGGAGAGGATCTTTCTTTTAGGGTGGGATGCTATCCATCCCTTGCAAGGTGTTGCTTTCACTTTTCAGCATAGCTCATGGTCTCAGAACAGGTTTAGTTCATTGTTGCCAGTCCTGCACCGAGGCCAGGGAGCAGACAAGCAGGATAAACTGACCATTTAATCAGAACAAAATAATGGTGGACACACTCTTGACTTCAAGGAAACATATTTTAACCCTTTTTACAAGATGTAATGTAAGTCTCGGGTGTCCTCAGAATGTGTCTGAAGTTTCAGCTCAGAATACCCTTCAGATCATTTATTGTGTCATGCTGAAAATGCTTTTTTTTTGGGTGGGAGCAAAAACACACTGTTTTTGTGTATCTCTTTAAATACAAATGAGCTGCTGCTCCCTGCCCCCTTTCTGGAATAAAGCTGTGCCTTTACAGCGCCTGCTTCGGCGACCATGGCAACAAGCTCATTCACAAAGCAGTCTGGTGTAAAATGATTTGCACAAAACATAATGACGTAGCTGTAAAATCAGAGACAATGGTAACTTTAGCCACATTAGGCATGGAATCTGCTAACAAGCACATTTGGGAAGATGATTTGCAAACATCACAAAATATTAAGTGCGATAGTTGTGTCTTCTGGGTATAAAGCCAGATTGTGAACAATTGGTCAGTACCAATCCATGCTTGAGATTCAGGTTTTTAGCAAATCCTGATTTGTATTGACCCTCGTTCACAAAGCAGTCTGGTGTAAAATGATTCTCACAAGCTTTTTTTTTTGTGGCACATTTCCTTAAAAAAAACTCCACTGCATCTTCAGTGGCTCTGAGGCCGGGAGTTCATTTTTACAGCCAACAATAGAACCCTTACAAAGCTTATGAAGCTGAGACATT
The DNA here is from genome assembly GCF_001660625.3 of Ictalurus punctatus. Taxonomy (NCBI): domain Eukaryota; kingdom Metazoa; phylum Chordata; class Actinopteri; order Siluriformes; family Ictaluridae; genus Ictalurus; species Ictalurus punctatus. Next base: position 4,943,988 of record NC_030440.2, read on the forward strand.
CTTCTCATCACTATAGTTGCTCCAGTATGTAGAACATGGTGTGTGCAGCTCACTCAAGGGAGGATCTATGCTAATAGGGCAGATTCCCTTGCAGCTCACTCAGGGGAGGATCTATTCCCTTGGCGGCAGATTCCCTTGGTGGGGCTTGTTCCAACGTAAAGTCACATTAGGGAGAAAACAACTCATTTTGAGACACTGTTTATGATTCATTGGGTATATTTTAAAAAGGGGTGTGTGTAGTTTTACCATTGTAGGGTGGTTGGCTGACTTTCTATTAAGTTTAGGGCATGGGTTCAGGGAACTTTTTTGTAAAGCGACAAAAAAGTCTCTTGAACCCATGCCCTAAACTGAACAGGAAGTCAACCATTTTGATTACGCATGTTTACCGAATTTCATACATGTAGGTGAAACGTAGCGCGAGGCGCACATCGTTGAAATTTTGTAGGTGGTGCTATTGAGCCACTTTGCCACACTCAATTCTGGAACCCCTATCAGATGTAAATTTTCACCAGTTCTGACGTGTCTGCTAAGTTTAGTGAGTTTTCGGGTATGTTTAGGCCCTCTAAAATGCGATTAATCTGAGAAAAGAAGAAGAAGAAGAAACTGAACAGATCCAATAGGGCTTTGCACCCGGGTGCACGTTTGGGCTGCTGTGCAGATTGAACATTGTAAGACTGAGTTAGTGTCAAACATATGAGCTAATGTTGGCAGCAGGTGGTGCTATGAATATAACTGAACATTGGCATGTAGATGTCTTCAGGCCTCGATTCATATCAAACATGTGAAGTTTGGTGCAGATTGAACATCGTGTGCTTGAGTTATAACAACTTCCTGTATAATAGCATTAATAGCACACTTTAGCACTTAGCTAAGTATTTCTAGCATATTGCTAGCATGTTTAGAATTTGCTGTTGCTAGAAGGTGGCGCTATGACTATAACTGAATATTCGCATGTAGATGTCGTCAGGCCAGGACTTTTATCAAACTTTTGAGGTTTGGAGCAGGTTGGACATTATATGTTTGAGTTATAACTACTACTTTTGTCATGGCGAAATTTGTGAGACTGCCACGCCCACACCGTGCAGCGAAAACTCAAAAGCTTAGCAATTTAGCATTGTCAAGGCCTTTAGATGAGACTGACCGATGTCGATCCTATAAAATCTCTAGGGCATTGGTTCTCAACACGGGGGCGTGCCCCCCTGGGGGGGGTGTGGAGAGATCGGAAGGGGGGGGGGTGCAAACTGTTTTCAAGGGGGAAAAAAAAAACAGATAGGGCATCATTTGGGTACTCTGTGGATTTTATTGCTTTTCAAATAGAATGTGCATAAATGAAAAACCCCACGTTTCGTCTCGCTCTCTATTTTCTTTTTGCTGGGGAGAGGTGGAGCTTAGCCTGCTTTTTATCTAACTGTCAGTGCAGACCAATGTTGCCAAATTAGTGACTTTTCAGACCCCTTTAGCAACTTTTTTGCAAAAATAAAAAAGCGCAAAAAAAGACTTTTTGGACAAACCTTAGCCACTTTCCGAATGTGGCCAGTACTGTCTTGCAAGCGTGAGGTCCTGTTTTCCCGTTGCACTCACACCTCTCTCTGCGTCTGCTCTGTTCAGTGAGTGGCTGAGAGCTGGAGATTTAACAATGTCATGGATAATGAGATGAGCCCGTCCTCCCAATTTATACAATTTGTATGCTAATGTTTTTAGAATGCAAGACAAATGTAATGCAGCATGTTTTACATGTAAAACAGTACATGTTATTACAGCCTAGTTCTCTTGTGCAAAGTAGTTATAGTGTTATAGTGCACTACACTACTAAATTTGCCAAACCAATCGATTTGAACGGAATATGGGAAGTCTCGCTCGCGGAGGTTTAATATATCCAGAGTTGGTACTCGTTAACAGAGGAAGACAGTCTGTGTCATATTATTCAGAGGGATGGAAAGAGAACACAAAACAGTAACTTTAATATCACTGCAGGATATTATAAAAGTATCGATGAAGTGGTTAGTGAAATCAGCAACAACATAAAGAAATTGGAACTCGGAATAGAGCTATTCTATAACCCTATGAAAAATAAAATACGCATCGTATCCCAAAAACATTTTGCGTTCAAAGCTAATGGAAAATTAACATACATATAATCGGTATGAACCCCGGTGTTCCGATAACGGCCCGAGAACCAGACGTGCCTAATCCCGCTGATATTCATGCAGGTTTTTACACGATGTATGTATATACAGACGTTATCGAGTATCAATGAGTTGTTGACAGTTTTGCCCCGTTACCGAGATGCGTACATATAACGGGTGAAAACAACAAAGTCGTCACAATTACTTATGATAAGTTGCATTACGTACCTCTCACTAAGAACCACATTACCGATATATTAATCGAAGTCAAAACGGATCAGAACAAGCCTATACCTTTTAGTTACGGGAAGTTTATTGCTAATCTACACTTTAGACCCGCGAAACATTCGTTCCGTATGTAAAATAATGGATAGGGGCTACGTTCATCCCCAGACCTACGTGGATTATTATGTCCACCAGGCTGGAAATGGCCTTCCTGGGTTTCAAGGCGCCCCCACCATGTATGGGTCGGGGCATGGAGGACTGTTCAAGGGTCTTTTTCGAATGGCGGTTCGGTTCCTCAAAAGGGGATTTGCTATTGCAAAACTTCATTTAAAAACAGCGGCTAAAGGGTTCGTAAGCGACTTTTTTCAGCAACATTATGAGCAAGACACAAGCTCAGAATCAAGATGGATCGGGGCTTGCGTTGATTGCGCATAAAAAATCTAAAAGGCTCCCAGGGCGTTGACACATGATGAAGGTTACTAAATTCAAGACCAGTGTGAAAAAGACCAAGCAGAGAGGCAGCAGGTATCCTTCCATCTCTCACAAGAGAAATCAGCTGAACATTTTCTAACATCATGTCTTTCTTACACAGTCTATCCTCAGAGTGTACCAAGACAGAATTGGATATTTTCACATTACCTTATACCCAAACGAGTATCGAAAAGCACACTTATGTCGAAATGCCTCCACTTTCCGCTCTTACGGACATCGGACCCCTGGAGTTTTACATGGCTGGAAACGAGGAAGATTACCTCGACTTGAACAACACTTTTTTACATCTGGCCTGTAAAATCGTGAACCCCGACAGTTCCAATATAGCTAATGATGCAAAGGTTGGGGTCGTTAACTACCCCGTAGCCTCACTTTTTTCACAAGTGGATGTCATGCTCGGGGATTGACTTATTTCTCAATCTAGCAGTACATACCCATACCGCGCTACATTTGAAAGTCTTCTCAACTACTTCTCACCCTTTTTTGGGAAGAATAGAAAAAATGCACGCACACACCGAACATACGAACCTGTTTATAAAAGTCAAGCACTTCGAAAGTTTTTAACATCGGCAAAGTTCAACAGAATTTCCAGAGTCTATCCTTCACTACTTCCAGACACCATGGATTTCTCGGCAGGTAAAAATATGTATTTTAATCAATTAATAGTTAAATATAAATTGAAATACAATGTTTATGTAATTATCCAATTGGCAGTGATATTGATATAAACTCAGAACTAATCTTTCTGAGTACAAAAATCATCATCCTTATCTGGTCATTATGTAATCTGGTACGATACTTTAACTAAAATTTAAATGTTCATTACATTTATATTACAGTGAAAGACCGAGTTAAGCTCATCTGATTCTAGTGTATAGGTAATTAAAAATTTGTCTCTTAGATCTATGTAGTGATCTAAAATGGAAATGTTAAGTTATTAAAAGTATGTTTTACTGTTTTATAGACAGCTTGGTGATTATTTCTGATGATGAGATTCCCGAAACAACCACTCATGACCTTTTGAATCTGAGCTCCACACGTAAGTCATAACATAAAATGATGAATGTTTCATGCTGTAAAAGTCTTTCACATGTGAATATAACATTGTTTGTATCAGATTCAGAAGTTGAGGGAAACGTGACTAACAGTGCTTACGACGGAGATATTTCAGGTGAGTTGTTGTATATTTACCTTCTATTTAACCAGCACAAAAAATAAATAAATAAAAGCTCTTTCCCATGTTCTGTGACTTATAGATACAAGTGATGCAATAGAAGACCAAGAGGAAATCATCTTGGAAACCGACATTCAACAAGACATTGAACTACAACAGATCTGTGCAGTGTGGCATGAATTCTTCCAAGCAAAGACTGATTTATTGGAAAACTTTGGACAGATTGATTATACACTTGAATCTGGTCGAGGTACAGATTTTATCCCTTTACTGTACAGCATGTTTGAAAATGTGAATAGATGTCTCTCAGTGAGCATAAAGTTGATTAGAAAATTGTATGATAGATATGGTGCAGAAACGACTGAAATGCAGTTCGGATATAGAGACTAAAAAAAAAAAAAGAGAGAACCGAAAATTCTCCATTATCGCATGATTTCTTTTATGATGGAAACCAGAGTTTTTCAAATGGTCCATTATATCATGATTCGTACATAACCCTGAACCCATGTTTAACTGAAGCGATCAACCGGCTGAACAAAAGTTTAATTACGTCACAAGAAGTCGTTAGTGAGAGACCTAAACAGAGTCCAAATTACGTCGTATCAAACACATCGGTGATGCCAAACGATATATTTTCTGAATTAAATCAGTGTCTGTTAGAGTTACATAATAACCTAAATGAACACGGTCATTCAGTACAATTAAACCCTGATCTAATCGATGCAGTCAATCAGTTGAATGAAAATTTAAGATCGTCAGAGCAGAGCAATACTCAAAATGAAAACCCCAGCCGAAATTCCAGTCAAACTGTATCAAGTACGCCGGTGACATCGCACGACATATTTTTCGGATTAAATCAATGTCTGTTAGAGCTACAAAATAACCTAATCGAACAAAGAGAATCTATGCAGATAAATCCATGTTTATAGACGTGGTGAATCAAATCAATGAAAATGTGTCATTATCTCCCGTTCAGAATATCGTCTCAACTCCAGAAAATATTCAGGAACCTAGACTGTTATCTTCTCATGATATGATACACGAACTTAATCAAAGTCTTATGAGGATAAATGACAGTCTGGTTAACTTAATCAAAAACCCCGCCAATATTGCACAAAATTCGGGAAACGCTAATGAGTACAACCGTCCAATGGAAAACATACACTCGCCTAATACCCAAGATTCCCAAATGGAAAACACACATTCGCCCGATACCCAAGATTCTCAAATGGAAAACATGCACTCGCCCGATATCCAAGATTCTCAAATGGAAAACTCGCCCGATATCCAAGCAGAGCAAGAGGGTGATGGATTAGATCCTAATATTAGAATAATTAATCGGGAAAGATTCAACAACACTGAGATTAGGAGAAGAGTGAATTTTTCTTCTATCGCGAACGTTGACAGCTTTGCAGATTTTTATAATTATGTTTTAGAGATTTTAAACAGTGTGATTGAAATTGCTAACAATTTAATTTCTGCCAAGGATGTAGTCACCGTTGAAATTAGAGGTGATACGATCAATGTTTCTTCACGCGTTCAATTAGACAATGGTGTCATCGATTTATGTTCTTTTCTGACCATGCTCGAAAATGCAATTCAGAGTAAACATGAACAGTAAATTCAGAGTAAACATGGGGCGGTGGAATTAGAAGGAAAATAGGCCATATATTCAAATCAGAAACCCTGCAGAAGAAAATGCAGCATCTATACATGTTTCACAACGGAGACAACATGTGCTTCGCCTTGTGTGTTAGTCAACTTTTGAATCGTGAAAAAAATGATTTTGAAACCGAACAAATCACTAGAAAATTACAACACACTTCGCTGACGTATCGAGATTTGAGAGACATTTGAATTGTAAAATCGTAATCGTACACTGTTCTGCTAGCAAAGCTGGATACTCTCTTTCAAACTAGCAAGACTCCCCACAAAAAAACTATTTACTTGTTTTTACATGACAACCACTATTATGGGGTTAAAAGTATCACCGGACTTTTAGGAACGAGTCATGTTTGTCATTTCTGCCATTCGGGGTTTGACATTTTATGGAAACATAAATGCGCTTATAGCTGCAACGTTTGTCACGACCCCGATTGTTACAAACACCCTTAGAATGTTACTAAATGTCCAGAGTGTCAGAGAATGTGTAGCTCACATTACTGTTTCGAAAGGCATAAAGCAAAGATTCAATCGCACAAAGGCGAATATTCTATGTGTGAAACGGGATTCTACTGCGGTAAACGTGTGATAAACCTTCTAATCGTGAGAATCACGTATGTGCCCACTCGAAATGCATACTCTGTGGCCAAAAACTCGATGAGGATATCGAGCATAGATGTTTTATACAGAGGGCCAGGAAAGAAAGCGATAATACGGATGTGTTTTACGGATGTTTGATTATGTGTTTTACGATTTCGAGACTAGGCAGGAAACAGGAACACATGTACCTAATTTCATATGCTGTATTGATTTTAAGGGAGAGGAGTGGGTGGCTGAAGGGGATGATTGCGTCAGTGCCTTCTTTAAAAAGTTTCGGTGTAATACATACCACGGATACAAGTTTATCGATCATAACGCTACAGGGTTCGATTCATACCTTTTGTTAAACCATTTAGTGAAAGAAGGAATCACACCGAAATCATAGCGCAAGGCGGTAAAATTTTGTGCTTCATCGATACCGCGTTTCGTCAGTCCTACATTGATAGTCTATCGTTCTTACCCATGAAATTGAGTAGCATCCCAAAAGCCATGGGTTTTTCGGAAAGCAAGAAAGGCTATTTTCCCCATTTCTGGAACACCGTAGAACATCAGGATTACGTAGGGCCGTATCCTGACCCTAAGTTTTACGGTATAGATGGCATGATGCCTAAGGATAGAGAAGATTTCTTTAAGTGGTACAGAACGGTTTCTGACAAAGTCTTTGATTTCAAGAAAGAGGTGGCGGAATACTGTGTGAACGACGTAGAAATTTTGAGAAAGGGTTGTATAGCTTTCAGACAAGAAATTCTGGATAGTACAAAGGTCGATCCTTTTAAATGCATAACGATCGCATCTGTGTGCATGAAAATCTTTAGAACCAACTTCCTGCGTAAAGACACTTTAGCTATTCCGCCGCTTGATAATTACATCACCACTCAGAAATCTTACTCAACACCTTCCATACAATGGCTCGAATACGTTTCAAAAACGCAAAACCTACCCATTCGCCATGCATTGAATGAAGGTGAAGTCAGGTTCGGTACCTATTACGTAGATAGTTACTGTGAGGAAGGGGGAAACCGTAAGGTTTTTGAGTTTCTTGGATGTTATCACGGCTGTGAAAAGTGTTTTCCCTCAATGACCCCACATCCTCTTACCAAATCAAACGCAACCTTCGGAGATATCCGTCAAAAATCGATGGAGAGAATTAAGAATTTGCAAGACACTCTGATGTGGGAACACAAGTGGAATGAAATGAAGAAAAACGACAATCTCGTGCTAAATTTTCTAAAAGACTTTGACTTTCCTGAGCGTTTAAACCCGCGAGATGCTCTTTACAGCGGTCGAACAAACGCGTTAAATTTGCATTATGTAGCTCAACCCGGTGAGAGAATCGATTATTTCGACTTTACGTCTCTTTACCCATTCGTAAATAAGACAGACATACCCGATCGATCACCCTATCATTTATCGTGACTTTCGACCTCTGAAATATTACTTCAGTATCATTACAGTATCATTAGAGTATTACCACCTAGGGGTCTGTGGGCGCCTGTTCTACCATTTTGTTTAAAAAGCAAAATCTTCTTTCCTCTATGTAGAACGTGTGCCGGACATCAGCTAAAACAATGCAATCATACGGCTCAGGAGAGAGCTCTTACCGGAACATGGGCATCTATCGAAATTGAGAAAGCCGTCGAAAAAGGTTACAAAATTCTAAAAGTGTTTGAAGTGTGGCACTTTCCTAAATGGTCTGATAAGCTTTTTACGAGATATATTAAAATGTTCCTCAAGACCAAACAGGAAAGTTCAGGTTATCCGTCCTGGGTCGTTGATGAATCATCTAAATGTGAGTACATTCGCAAATATAAGGAGAACGAAGGGATTATGCTGGATCCGAAATTTATCACTGTTAATCCTGCCAAAAGATCAGTGGCTAAACTCGCACTAAATTCGTTCTAAATTCGTTGTGGGGTAAGATGTGTCAAAGACCAGACAGATCAAACACGACCTTAATTCATGATCCTGCCGAGTTCTTACAGTTCATGTTCTCCGATATTTATAATGTGAGTCATTTGTCTTTTTTGAATGAGAAGGTGGCGATGGTACAGTGGCGTTACACAGACGAGAGATTGATAAACCGCTAAACGCCAATGTATTCATCGGCATTTTCACTACAGCATACGCTAGACTTGAGCTGTACAATTTGATGGATCGATTGGATCAGCGTTGTTTGTACACAGACACCGATAGCGTCATTTTTAAAAGTAAGGAAGGTGACTGGATGCCGCCCTTAAGCGATTACTTGGGTGGTCTTACCAGCGAACTAGATGATGGCGATCAAATCAGGTCCTAAAACCTACGGTTACAAAACCATAAAAGGAAAAACAACCATGAAAGCTAAAGGCATTACTTTAAATTGTATCAATTCTGAAATTGTCAATTTGAAATCACTAAAAGAACTGGTGGACGAGCGAGTGAAAAATCCGGATCATACCGGTCAGCTCGTAACCACGCATAACCAAATCGTGAGAGATAAAAAGGGGTTTCATTTGAGAAACAAATCACAGTTGAAAAGGTTCAGGGTTGTGTACGATAAGTGTGTTTTATTATCTGATTTTACAAGTCTCCCTTGCAGATATTAAGACTATTCTTGTATATATGTGTATATACTTTCTGTTGATGTGTTTTGTAAAGGAAAATATGAACGTGACTGCTTTTGACGCTAGGATGCAACTTCCCTTTTCATGTATCGTATGTGGACCGAGTAATAGTGGAAAATCTTATTTTATCAAAATGTTGTTGGAAAACTGTAAAGAGGCAATGTCGGTTGTTCCGGAAAACATTGTCCGGTGTTATACGTGTTGGCAGCCTCTGTACGATGAATTATTGACCAGAATAAAAATACATTTTCTTCAAGGAATCCCTGATTCTTTGTGTGATGACGAACTATTTCCTCCAAATAAAAAAAATTTGTTGGTAATCGATGACTTGATGGAATCCACCAGTAAAAACGACGAAGTAGAAAAAGCTTTTACAAAATACACACACACACCACAGAAATCTGAGCGTCATCTACCTCGTTCAAAACTTGTTTTTTCAAGGCAAGACCAGTAGAACAATCAACCTGAACACCAACTACATGGTTCTTTTTAAAAACCCTAGAGATAAATTACAGATCAGCATACTGGCTCGTCAAATGTATCCGGGTAACAGCAAGTATTTTTTAGAATGCTTTCTCGATGCCGTCTCTAGACCTTACGGGTATTTATTTGTTGACCTGAAAGCACAAACTCCAGAAGAACTTAGTCTCCGGTCAGGGTTGTTTCCGGGGGAGAAGCCGGTTGTGTATGTTCCGAAGAAGAAAAAAAAACTTTAAAGTATCGACAACAAATGTCTGAGCGATTGAAAAAAACCCTCCCGTTGCTGAATTCATTACACAGGTTTCCATCCCGAAGGAGAAAGGATATATTACGTGATGCGCCCACAGATCTCATCCTGAGCATATGTGAACTAGCTTTAAACGTGCTCAGGGGAAACATACCACTGATGACAAAACAGTATCGGGGTTTAAAAAAACAAAAAAAATGGATCAAACTATTTGCTGATAAAAGAGCGTCTGTAGAAAGAAAAAGGAAAGTTATTAATCAGTTCGGAGGATTTCTTCTGCCTTTACTCAGTGTAGCCATTCCTTTTATAAGCAGCTTAATCGCATCCCGCAACAATTAACATGGAGACTGCAGAGAAAATGTATTTAGTCCCTCAACATCAGATCGATAAACTTAGAAACATCGCCGCAGAGAAGGAAAGCTTAAGAAAGACTGCTGAAAACAACTTGGACGATGCAATACGAGGTATTTTATAGAGGACTGATCTGAACTAATACGATAAGGTGAAACTCTATGCGTCGGTGCTGCAAAATTTTTTAAACTTGGTTAAACTAGGAGAGCAGGAAACCGCTCAATTGACCCGGTCTCTACCTAAAATATCGGAAAGCAAAACGGAAGCAACGGTGACCGAACCGCCCAAAGACGAGATTGTGCAAGAGGTCCTCGCTAACATTTCTACTAGAAACAAAAGAAACACTTCGTACGTTATGGAAAAACTTTTAAAAGCCGGTGCTGCATGGAACGATAGCGGTGAATTTATTTTTAAAGGAAACACTATCAAAGGATCTCACATGGTGGATTTGCTTAAAAATCTCACGGCCCCTCATCGAGTATCCGACGAACGGAGGCCTTTAGGTTGGAAAGAATTCTTACAGACAGCAGCCAACCTAAATATACCCTTTTCAGCAATACCTAATGGCGGTGTTCGACGCAAAATATCTGACATAAAAAGATCTAAAGATATCTCATCTTGTTTCCCCACCTAAAAGCAAAGACTGATTCCGAACCAGTTTTCAAATCCCCTGTTTTTAACCGTTCTGACTGGTTTGGTTTTTGAAATGACGAGGGACAAAGAATGTTATGTTACCCTTTATTTCAACAAAATAACATTTTTCTTGTGAAGCATCGTCATTTAACATTCCACTACATATGCAAATGAAACATATCTAGAGAGTTAACACATTGTACACATGTAATTGAATGCTTTTGAACGCATAACCAAATTGTGAGATAAAAAGGGGTTTCATTTGGAAACAAATCACTGTTGAAAAGGTTCAGGGTTGTGTGTTTTACGATAAGTGTGTTTTAATTGAATGCTTTTGAACGCATAACCAAATTGTGAGATAAAAAGGGGTTAATTGAATTAATTGAATGCTTTTTATTTACTCTAGGGTACATTTTTTTAACAAAAGACACAACAGCATCATCATTTCTATTTAAATCTTTGCTATACATAGACATAATACGGTTAAATGAATAACCTTTAGCTTTGTGACAGAAAAAACAGTGTTGCCCGCAGCAAACCGACGTAAAATTTTGAACTTGTACAGGGTTATATTTTATTTTGCAACAGTTCTTTGTCAAAAAATAATGAATCGATCGAGGAAAGAGTTCGTAGTCTGGAGGGTTTCCGTACGAGTCAAAAAATTCTCCTGTGTTTTCGTCATTAAGGCATAACGCTAGCCAGTGCTCACCCGGCATGTGACTCGGATGTGTGTTTACAATGAATAAAGCAGGAAACTTTCTCAGAGTACTTGTAGGTAGCTCGTCACAGGCCATCACGCTATGAAATTTTATCTATTTCAGGACAACTTCTCATAACATCTGTTAGTTCTCTGGTATCCATGAGTTAGTGGTAATTGATGATCACGTTTCTTCGATTGTTTATTTCTAGAATGCTGTCGAAACTGGCGTACATGATTAGATTCACCGTGCTCGGAAGTGGTTGACGAAATCCGAGTTCCAATCGCATATTGCCCGATTTTATTAATGACAAATGTTGCCCACAATCGGCATCGGGATTCAGGTTGAAAGCGAATAAAGTATACCCGTTCAGGTTCTCTTTGTTTATCGACAAAGCCTGATCTTTCAGCTGCTTTCCTGATGCTAAAATTAAAGAATGGAATTCATGGACCATGTTACCGGACTGAAAAACAGGCTGAAACGGCTTTGCAGGATATTGCGTACCATCTA